>NW_006788807.1:899540-921527 GCF_000442215.2 Lipotes vexillifer | reverse complement strand
GCCCAGGGTGCATCTGGGTGTGTCGATCATCCCTCTAGGGCTGTGGCCGTGGACAGGGGCAGGCATGGAGACACCTCAAGCTCCCACCAGCCTCTAAGTCGAGTAGTTTCTCCTCGATGCCTGCCCCACACAAGTCAAACTTTCATTTCTTCTTGTACAGAGGCATGAAGTGCTCGGCAGGGTTGCCCCTATATCTCTCTGCACTTTCCCAGAGCTTTGTCTGTGGCTTGAACAGTTCCCTGGCTCAGCTGCAGTCCTGACTTTCAAAACTGTGGATTCACCCAAGTCCCAAAAGTCAAAAATGTGGCTGCATTTTCTCTGGGTTTTTTCGTGCCTGCCCTTCCCTGGGGCTGACAGCTTCAGCCTGACGATCTACATCTTGGCCGTCCAGCACGGTGGCCGTGGGCCACTTGTACCTGTTGCGTACCGTCTGAATTGAGTTGTGCTATAAATATAAAATACACATGGCCGCGTTAAAGACTCAGTGACAAACAAACAAACAAAAAAATGGAAAGCATCTCATCAATAATTTTTTAATTGATTACATGTTGGAATGATAATAATTTAGAAGTATGGGAAAAATTAAAATTATTAGAATTCATTTCACCTGTTCTTTCCCCCTTTTGCTGTGGCTTCGAGAAAATTAAAAATTACACGTGTGCTGGCCCACATTAGATTGGTCTAGATTTAACAGCGAAAGGGCTGCAAAGGTGAAAGGAATGACCAGAAGAGGGAAAATACATCGTGCTCAAGATGCTCAAGGTGTCCGCGCCGGGTCTAACTCCGCCTTATATTCTTCTGTCCCCCCACCCTCACCCCCATGCTCCACCAGACTGTTCATGAACCACAAACACATGGGGACCATCCTCCCGCGGACCCAAGGCCCCTCTTAAAATAAACTTTTGTCTCCTTCGTGGGCCCACTCATGGCCACCCACTCCGGAAGCAAGCCCTCCTTCCGCCCACCCACCATGACCGGACACGCTGCTGTTTCTAAACGCTGAGTACCCAGTGGACCCCTTGCTGTCACATCCAAACTATTGATTGTTTGTTCCACGCGTTCTGTTAGAGGCACAGCTCCCTTTGGTGTCCTCCCGTATCTCCTCTGAAGAAAGGATTGTTCTGGGTTTCTTGTACTCCTCCTCTCCCTAGGAAAACCCAATGGACGGGGGTGAATTTCCTGGCGCTCAGTAGATTCACAGTCATGGGCAGTGCCCTATGGGGTTACTCCAACAGCGTGGAAGTAAGTTTCACATCCCACAGAATCTGGTTTGCCTCAGTACCCTTTGAACACCCTACAAAGTCATAGCCATGAACCTAAATCTTCCTTCTGAAACATACTTGGAAGATGAGGGAGCAGCAAATGTCCTGGATGCCCACCTGCTCCCCAAGCCTCTCTCACCTAATGGAACCAGCACCTGATGTTTGCTCCATGTCAGGCACTGATCTGAGTGCATTACATATACTTATTTCATTTAATTACCAAAAAATCCCATAAAGTATACTATTTCGTCTCTATTTTACCGATGAGAAAACAGGCACAAAGCAGCCAAGTGCATCACTCAAAGTCACTCAAGGTTAGAGAGACGAAATCTGAATCTGGCAGACAGGCTCTGGGGTGGGCAGTAGGGCAAGGGACCCCCACACACACCCAGCCCTGCCTGATGCCCGGACCCTACAAGGAATCAGTCACAGAAGCTTGGGGTTACCCTATGCAGGGTTGCTAGGTAAAATACAGCACGCTCAAATTAAATTTGAGTTTCAGATAAACAATGTCTTAGTGTAAGTGTGTCCTAGGGAGACAGACAGGAGGAAGAAAGCACAGTGGATTGAACATTCATGCTTCAGACAAGGAGTTTTACACTGGAAACACTGACAGAGGCTGGATTTGCGAGGTTGTCTTTGGCACTCAGTGGCCCTGAAGGCTGAAGAGCCAGCGTCCAATTAGAGAAAAAGAAAGTTGTTCACCACGCTACAAAGCCTGGTGATGCTGTAAAGTCCATTCGCCACGGGCTCTGAGGGGCTGGGAACTGGCAGGGGGTAAGCTTGACAGTGAGGGGCCGAGACTACGTGTCTCTGTTTGAAAGGCCAGGTGTCATAGTGGAGATGGAAATTTTTTTTTTTTGGCCACTCCATGGGGGATCTTAGTTCCCTGACCAGGGATCGAACCTGCGCAGCCTGCAGTGGAAGCATGAAGTCGTAACCACTGGACCGCCAGGGAGGTCCCTGAAATTTTTAATGAGCGTGGACCAGGACCTAATCTGCGGGCCCAGTGCAAGATGAAGATGGGCGGCCCCTTGTTGAAATTCATCAGGAATTTCAAGATAGTGGCAGCACACCAGCAAACCAAGTGGGGCTCTGAGCTCAGGGCCTGTGTGACGGCATAGGTCACTCACCAGTGACCCCAGACTCAAATATCGCTACTGTTTCGCAAGGAACAGGCACAGCACACTGGAGGCTGGTCCAGACCTGCTCACGATTGGGATGTGGCGTTGATGGAAATCTTCCCTCGAGCTGCCATCCTGCCACACGGGCAAAGGCTGCCTCGGGAAGGAATGAGCATTCCTGACCAGGGTGGCGGGAGGTGGGGACGTCTGTCAGGGTATCTGCGTCACTCTCCCTGCAGCCAGGTTTTTCTGAGCTTTGGTCCAAGGAGGCAGAGGGTGGCTCCTCTTCCCCCAGGTTAGGGGCTCGCTCTCTAGAGCCCGCAGAGAAACCCAGAGGGCTTCCTTCCATCAGGGCCATGATGGGAGCCTACGATTCCTGCTTCCCTGGGGAGCAGGGAGAAGCTGGCAGACTTCCCAAGAGAAAGGGCAGAAGGGAGCATCAAGTTGCCACTTGGGTCTGGAGGCCGAAAGATGAGGCCCTCTTGCCTGTGGCTTTCCTGGAAAGTTTGCCTCTGGTCCTGCGAGCCACAGGGTCCCTGGCATCCTGGCTGCTGGGCGTGGAGGGACATGGAAGCTCTGGTTACCAGAGCAGCCAACGCCAGGCCACGGATGGGTGGGGTGTGCTGGAATGGGGCCGAGGACAGGAGTCTTACCTCCAGGGTTCTCCATGACCCATCTGGAGAATGGACAGGGCGCATGTCAGGATCCGAAGCAGGAGAACATATCAGGGGTCTGAGCCTGCCCATGGTGCTCAAAAGCATCACTTACTACTATTACCATCAATGTTCTCTCTCCCGGGACAAAGCTCTACACCTCCCATACCTACTGCAGCAACGGGCTCAAACAACATTCAGTAAATGTTCACTTTTTAAAACATTGAATTAAAAAACATCTCAGGGACTTCCCTGGTGGCGCAGTGGTTAAGAATCTGCCTGCCAATGCAGGGGAGATGGGTTCGAGCCCTGGTCCGGGATGATCCCACATGTCGCGGAGCAAATGCGCCCATATGCCACAACTACTGAGCCTGCACTCTACAGCCCGCGAGCCACAACTATTGAGCCCACAATTCCACAACTACTGAAGCTTGCGCACCTACAGCCCATGCTCCACAACAAGAAAAGCCACTGCAATGAGAAGCCCGCGCAGTGCAACGAAGAGTAGCCCCAACTCGCTACAACTAGAGAAAGCCCGCGTGCAGCAACGAAGACCCAGCGCAGCCAAAATAAATAAATTAATTAATTTTAAAAAACTCAGTAAAACCACCCCTGAAAAGACGAGGATGCTGACAAAGTAAAATGAGATCATTCTAATCAATTACACCCCTTTTTCAAAAAGATGATTAAAGTAGCAATTTAAAATGACCATGAAATCCTAGCTTTTGTCTCTTTTCAACAACTGGATCTGGACTAAAAAATTTTTTAAAACCCCAAACTCCAATGCTTGGGTATATTTTATGACTGGAATTCAGCTTTTATTTAATTTGTCTTTTTCAAAATGCGTTCATTTTGGTATGAAATTTGCTTGGTTTTATGTAAGTGAAATACATAGACGCCAGTGGGTTTTCCTGGAGGGGGCCCAGGACTCAAGGCCTGGACACTGGTTCCCATTCATTCCAGGCCGGAGAGCCAGGCACTGAACGTGGCCTTCCCCGTTCATGTCCCGGCCAGTCTGTGGCCTTGGATGTCTCTTTCTCCTTGTGGCCCTTGCCCCTCATGACTATCAGTGATGAAACAGCACGAGAGGAATGAAAAGCTGTGGGACCAGGACTCAGAAAACCAGAGAACACCATACAACTTTGACTTGTGGGGCACTTAATCTTTACATGTGTTTTTCATCCACAGAGACCCTTCAGAAGGGGAAAAGGGGCAAGGTGCAGTGTGCTTGATACCTTGTCCGCTCCTCCCACAGGGCTGCGTCTTCCAGGACAAAAAAGGAACTTGCCTTTCTCCACTGGTCTCACACTGAATTCACTTAATCCAATTTTTAGGGTGGGGCGGGCAGATGAAGGGCCTTCAGAAGATGCAGAAACTGAACCTTTTATAGCAAATGTGTGTCAATAAAGTGGAAAAGAAAAATAACGACTTGGAGCCCAGAGTCAGTGCAGAGGTATCGTTTCCTAGCGGCAGTGCAGGGGGAGGGTCTACAGAAAGCAGGAGCACCTCACACTCGGTGGCACCGCAGCAGCAAATGAGCCACTTCTGAAACTCGGAAGGAACTGTCCCAGCAGGCTGTAGGCCTGCGTGGAGGAACATGGGAAATGTACTCAGCTGTCTCCTCCCCTGGCAGATCAGAGGAGGGGGCACAGGTCAGATTCAAGGGAGAAGGGCTGTCCCTGAAACCCTGGCCCTGGCGCAGCGGATTCGGACACTGGCCTGGGTGAGATGTAAGGTCAGGTTAAATGTCCATCTCTACAGGTGGCTTTGGGGACCGTGTAGCCTGGAAGGAACCTGAACATGTCCTTGAGATCTTGTTAAAAAGGCAGGATCTGACTCAGTAAGTCTGGGGTGAGGCCTGAAACTGCATTTCTAATGCTGGTCCCGGAACAATGTTTTGAGTAGCGAGAGCCTCGTGTACCTTTGATGCTCCCTTCAGGCCTCAGATCTAATATTTCTCTCTTTGAAACACACACAGGAATTAGAGGTGCCCCCCACCCTGCCACTTTCTCAATGGTTCAAGCACAGTGTTTCTAACCCTTGACACTGTTGCATTTGGGCTAATTCTGTGTTCAGGTGCATTGTTGGAAGTTTAGCAGCATCCCTGGTCTGTACCCACTAGATGCCAGCAGTATACCCCCTACCTTGAATTGTGACAATCATGACCATCTCCAGACATTGCCAGGTGTCCCCCAGGGGACAGAATCTCCCTCAGCTGAGAACCACTGCACCTGGGACTGGCAGGTGAAGGGCACCTTAGTATCAGTTTGTTTTTGCAAACCCGCCGCGTGACTCCAGGCAACTCATTTAATCTGAAGTGAGAACCTGCAGAGCCTGGGGTTCAGTTTCTGCATCTTCTGAAGGCCCTTCATCTGCCCGCCCCACCCTAAAAATTGGATTAAGTGAATTCAGTGTGAGACCAGTGGAGAAAGGCAAGTTCCTTTTTTGTCCTGGAAGACGCAGCCCTGTGGGAGGAGCGGACAAGGTATCAAGCACACTGCACCTTGCCCCTTTTCCCCTTCTGAAGGGTCTCTGTGGATGAAAAACACATGTAAAGATTAAGTGCCCCACAAGTCAAAGTTGTATGGTGTTCTCTGGTTTTCTGAGTCCTGGTCCCACAGCTTTTCATTCCTCTCGTGCTGTTTCATCACTGATAGTCATGAGGGGCAAGGGCCACAAGGAGAAAGAGACATCCAAGGCCACAGACTGGCCGGGACATGAACGGGGAAGGCCACGTTCAGTGCCTGGCTCTCCGGCCTGGAATGAATGGGAACCAGTGTCCAGGCCTTGAGTCCTGGGCCCCCTCCAGGAAAACCCACTGGCGTCTATGTATTTCACTTACATAAAACCAAGCAAATTTCATACCAAAATGAACGCATTTTGAAAAAGACAAATTAAATAAAAGCTGAATTCCAGTCATAAAATATTTGCTTTACAAGAATGTAAAGAAGGACAAACACAAGAAAAATGACCCCCAGATTCTACCACCCAGAAACGGCCATCATTCACCTTATCCACCAATATCATGCCAACTGTCTCTTTAGCATAAATTTATCTAAAGGAGTGGATAATTTTATTTAAAAGTGGGAATTAAATTTTAAGTCAGCGTAGCAGTTATCTGTTGCATAACAAATGAACCCAAAACATAGCTGCTTCAGGCACACAATCATTTTGTCTCGCTCAGTTTCTGAGGGACAGGAACTGAGAGATGCTTAGCTGGGTGGGTGTGTCTCAGGGTCCCCTGTGAGGTTGCAAACTGTGGGCCAGGGAGCAGGTTGGTGGGGGCTAGGGGACCCACTTCCAAGAAGGCTCCTCACGTGGCTGGTGGCCCAAGGCCACAGCTGGTCTCCTAGTGGGCCTCCCTCGGGCTGTAATGACCTGGCATCTAGCTTCCCCCAGAGCGGGTGACCCACGAGGGAATAAGAGAGCAGGAAGCTGCAGTCTTTCATGACCTAGACTCTGATTCACACAACATCACTTCTGCCTTGTTCTAGTTTTAGAACCAAGTGCCTACATCCTTAAGGGAGAATTAAACTTTCTTGAAATATCAAATAGTATGCAAACATTTTTAAGAGCATCACAGACAGATTTTTGAGGTATAATTTACATATGGTAAAACTTGCCCTTTTTAGGTGCATAGTTCTATGAACTTTGACAAATGCATTGTCCTGTAACTGCCACCATCATGGAGATAAACAGCATCTTCGTCACCCCAGCGAGTTCCCTGGAGCCCCCCTGTAGTCATCCCTCACTCCTCCCCAGCCCTTGGCAGCCAAGGTCTGTTTTCTGTCCTTAGACTTTGGACTTTTCCAGAAAACTGTATAAATGGAATCACACAACATGTCGCTCTCTGAGGTACATTGTCTTCTTTTACTTGATATAATTCAGTTGGGATGAATCCATGATACAGGCTTCTTAAACTTAAGAAACGTAGCAGGTGTTGTTGGTGTCCAGCCCATATCCTGGTGGCATTCACTGTTCTAGGAGAGTCCGTTACTTCACTCAGAAGTACCTGAATCCCCTCGGCCTGAGGGGTTCTCTGGCTGCAGGATTGGGGTCAGCCCACGCACAGGGCAGGTAAGAAGTGCCTGGGAGTTAACACCCAGGGGAGCTGTTAATCATGGGTGGAAGTTGATGGCCAAATGCCCCAGGTCCTCTCCCTGTGCGTGGGACAGCTCTGAGGCAGTTTTCCCCAGCTCTCCACTGGAGCTAAGCTGAGCTCCCCATAAAGAGTGGCCCCTGCTCTTATACACCCGGCCTTGCTTCCTTCCCCTGCCTGCCTTGATTTCCCACTCCCCTACCAGGGCTTCCTGGGACCACCCTCTATACACAATGAAATACTCAAATTTTAGAGTCTACTTCCAGAAGAACCTAACCTAAGACAACAGTGTGAATATTTAATTTTATTTTAACAGAAGAAAAAAGTGGAACTGAACTGAAAGAATTGCTGAACTTCACTGAATTTTTTCTTCATCACTAGATATAGTAATTTCTAAATCAATTTCTTCTGAGTTTAAAGAATAATGTGGAGGAAACAGTAAGAGAGAAGTTAGTATCATTAGGTTTATTTTAAACTTTGTTTTTCAATATTAGATGGTGTAAACTCCTACCAAAGAAAGAAACAAAAGTAAAAAGAAATTAACACTTTTATTTCTTCCCTCTCATTTTTTAGTTGGTTTTATTGTTACTTTTAATTTGTGAAGGTTTAGATAGCGTATGTGTTCTTCCCATAAGCATACCCCCTGCAGTTACTTAGTTTTAGTTGTATATTTAAGAGCTTATCCTTAATCTTTGTATCATTATTTTAAAAATCATAGCTTTGTCATTCCTGAATTCTTTATTTTGATACATCTCTTTGTTTGTCGAGTTGGATCACTGTATCAGTCGGAATAGGCCGCAGAATGCTGCTATAACAAGCAAACCCCCAGATCTCAGTGATTTAGCCAAACAAGGTTGATTTCTCTCTCATGGTATATGTGTCCAGTATATGTCATCAGGAGAGCTCAGGAGCTGAAATGTCTGTGAGGAAGAGGGGTCGACACTGACCCTTGGCCCAATATCCATAGTTTGGGGGCATCCATGACTCAATATGTGATTTCAATGAGTATTTATGGAGTGTCTAAGGTTCTGAGCATGGTTAGACACTGTGGGAAAAGCAAGGGAAATAAATATGAGTTTCTGTGGTTTCAAGGAGCTTACAGCCAAGAAGTGATGGGAGAGGGGAGGGCAGAACAGCCCAGAGGTGGTGGGGGAGGTGCAGGTGGGGGTAGGGGGTGTGGCCAGGGGGCAAACAGCCAGTAAAGGGATCTCTGTGTCAGGTGCGGGTCACGCTTCATCACTGTGGGCAGCTGACCTCAGCCCTACTGGGGACTCAGGAGTCAGTGTAGACACGTGTTAATTCACCCCACCCTGGGGTGTCCATCACACCTTCTCTGTCCTTTGTTGAGGACTACTCCAGTGAAAATGAACCCCACCGAGAAGGTGTTGAGGCCCCGAAGGGCAGGCACAGGCAGCCAGGTGTCGGCCAGCTGCGTGCACCCAGGCAGTGATGGCAGGGCACATGGCAGGGCAGGACACTGACAGCTCTGCCGCAGGCGGGGTCTGGAGTAGCCCTGGCTTTGAGAACAGAATCCACCCCTCACCACCAGTTCTAAGACCTTTGGAAAGTCAACCTCTCAGCCCAGCTTCCCAGCTGTAAAATGGTGATAATAACAGTATCTACTCAAGCGTCCAGAAGATTAAAATTCCTGCACCTGGTAGGAGCTTCATGTGTGGTAGTTCTAAAAACCTAAATTTTAAAATGTGCAGCACTGACTGTGTATTGTTATTGAAAGAAAGGGGAGGTGGGTATGGATGAGTGTGGCCAGGGAAGGCTGCTAGGAGGAGGTGTTAAAAGGGGACGTCAGGGTTGAATGAGCTGAGGACGAAGAGGGAGGGGAGGAAGCAGGGGGACCAGGAGGTGGGGAGGGAAGGAGCTGAGGGGAAAGACAAGCCCAACTGGCCCGGAGAGAGTAAGCTGAGGACCCTGCAGGAGAGGTAAGGGGCAGGGCTGTGGGCTGCCGAGTGCGAGGCTCCCCCGCCCCTACCGTTTCCCCCAGACAGAGGCTGAATGTGAGCAGCTAGCTGGCCCCATTTCAGAAGCCTCTGTCTTGAGGAAGGCTAGTGCTCTCAGCAGTTGGCAGGACCGGGACACATCTGGGCTGATAACCCAGGATAGTGGGCCCTGCTTCCACCCCTAAGAAAGACGCTGTAGCAACTGATGTGAAAAATAACCACAACCCTCCTCTCCCCCGGTACCCACACCCTTCACAAAGGCTCTGCAGCTCCGCCTGTCAAGAGTCCATCTCCCTTCCTGCTGCATCTGGACTGACCCTGTGACTTGCTTTGGCCAAAGGCACGTGGCAGGGCTTCCCTGGTGGCGCAGTGGTTGAGAGTCCGCCTGCCGATGCAGGGGACGCGGGTTCGTGCCCCGGTCTGGGAGGGTCCCGCGTGCCGCGGAGCGTCTGGGCCCGTGAGCCATGGCTGCTGGGCCTGTGCGTCCGGAGCCTGTGCTCCGCAACGGGAGAGGTCACGGCGGTGGGAGGCCCGCGTACCGAAAAAAAAAAAAGGCACATGGCAGAGGTGACACCGTGACAGGTGTGAACCCCCTGTGACCACCACGCAAACGAGCCTGGGTTCGCTCACTGGAGGACAAGAGACACGCGGCCACTGCCTCGGCCAACGGCCAGCCAACCTCCAGACATGCAGGTGAGGCCTTCCTGGACCAGCCCGCCCATCAGCTGACCTCAGACCCATGAGTGAGTCCAGCTGAGGTCAGAAGTGCTTGGCCCAGATGAGAAAAACCCAACTAACCCACAGACGCGTACAAATGCATCTCACTATTTTAAGCCACTGTGTTTTGGCAGGCAGCTGTAGCTAACTGATAAATTCCCACGTGAGGCCTGGGAGTGTGGAGTATCTCCAGGTATAAACTGAGAACCTCCTACTTTACCTATATTTTAGAAAGCCTCTTGATGGCATCCTGGTGGGCGGTGGTAAGGAGAGGGGTCACCACAGGTCACACATAGAAGCCAAGCGACTGTGATGGGGGTGGAGAAGCAGAGCAAAATATTTTTTTAAAAGTGTGTCTTGGGGTGGGAGGAGGTGGGACAAAGCTGTGACAATCTCAGGGTGAGACCAGAGTGTCCATTGTGTGACCAGCTCTGGGGTGACTGATTCCTGGAAAGCTCTGAAAGGAAGCTGGAGACAAACGTTTAAGCAAGTGTTTCTGGAAATATATATAAATTTTAACCGATAGCTGCTCTAAATCTTTACAAGTAGGAATACAAGGGGTTGATTCAGCACACACTACACCAGCACTTTGCTCCCATTCCCCAAACCCTCCCGGGGTGAGAAGGCGGCATTTTCCCTGTCTTACAGGTGGGGACTCTGAACAGCAAAGAGGTTAAGTAAACTGGCCACACTGACTGACTGGTGGTTTCAATCCGGGTCTGTCTGAAGCTGTGCCTGCTGCCTGCAGAGCCGCCTCGGGGGTGGGAGAGGGAGTGTATCTGGTGATTTCAAAGTGCTCTCAGGGACTCAAAGGTGGCATCTACCAGGTACAGACAGGCATTGGAAGGAGTGAGGGAGACCTGTTCGAACGACCATGCAAAAATGACCGTGAAATAGTGGGGGAAACAGGTCACTGAGAAAGAATCATTCAACAGATGTTTTGCTGGGCACCTACTCTGTGCCAGGTGGTTCTTGCTACAGGAGGAAACACAGCAGATGAGACTCTCTTCCCTCAGAAGCTGGCATTCTAATGGGATGGGAAACAAAGGTGAATAAGTAAAATATATATTAATCTGAGTGGTATGAAATTGACATGGTAGGGGTCAAAAGTGGTTGAATGTGGACAATTTTACGTGGTTCAGCCTTATAAATTAGTTTCAGGATGAGTGAAGAAAAGAAAGCAAGGCGGACTTCCCTGGTGGTCCAGTGGTTAAGACTTTGCCTTCCAACGCAGGGGGTGTGGGTTCGATCCCTGGTCAGGGAGCTAAGGTCCCACATGCCTCGTGGCCAATAAAACCAAAACATAAAATAGAAGCAATATTGTAACAAATTCAATAAAGACTTTAGAAATGGTCCACATCAGAAAAATCTTAAAAATAAAAACCAGAAAGAAGAGAAAGCAGGGGAAGGGGGTCAAGACTGTTAGGGAGATGGGAGATTTTAAACAGGGCAGCCAGGCCAGGTAAAGGCCTGGAAGGGATGAGCTGAGAGCTGTGGGAAGCCTGGGAGGAGATACTCCAGGCGGAAGGAAGAGCCGGTGCAAAGGCCCTGAGGTGGGGTGCGCCTGCTGACTTCAGGGAGAGGAGCGAGCCAGGTCGGGGGCAGCAGAAAATGAGGTCAGATCGTGTGGGTCTTGTGGGTCGTCAACAGGACTTTGGCTTTAACTAGGATAGAGATGGGACCCCACTGGAGAACCACGTGATCAGACACACGATTGAGAAGATCACCCTGCTGTGTTTGGAAGAATCTCAAGGGGCCAGTTAGGAAGCTATGCGGGAACCCAGGTGGGAGGTGATGGTGTGTCACCACATCTATCGTGAAGGTAGAGCCGACGGGGCTGAGCGTCGATAGAAAATGGGAGTGGATCAAGGGCTGAGAAGGCAGAGGGATGAGAGAGAGCTACGAAGAGATGGGGCGGGATCACCCCAGAGGTTGGAGGTTCCTGATGCTGCAGGAAGGCGGTGTTTCCGGGAATGGGGGTGGAGGCACCTGTGTCAGATGCTGCCGACAGGTCAGGTGGGTAAGGACTGGGAATCAGGGCGGGAGAGAATTTTTTCACGCTGTACGGAAGACCCCAGAGACAGGAGCCCTGGGGATGCGGGAGAGAGAGGGAGGCGTTGCTGGCACTGCGTCCTCGAGCAGGTGCCCAGTGGAATCCAGGACACAGGAGGAAGGACTGGCCTTGGCTGGGAGCACACAGGCTCCTCCACAGAGGACCACAAGAGGGGAGGAAGAGCAGGGGCCTGACGCGGGGAGGTGGGAGATATGGAATCTCTCTTCCCACAGCCTCTCTTTTCCCAGTGCAATAGGAACAAGGTGGCAGGCTGTGGACAACGCAGATGGGGTGGAGTTAGTTGTCTAGGACAGTGGAAGGATGGGTGGGTTTTATAGAGGGATTCATTTATGTACATAATGTAGATAGATGGATAGGAGATCAGATAGATAGATAGACAGGTAATCACTTGAGCTTTTTATCAGTAAGTATTACTTTTGTGATCAGAAAAAAAACAATAGAAGACATTCCATTTTGGAACACAAAGAACGAGAGCTCTAGGGACAGGTGGACGAGGCCCTTGGGACAGCCGTCCTGTGCATCCAACACCCCGTCCCTCCCCTGGATTCTCCCATATGGCTGGTCTCCCATCCCGAACTCTATCCTTCTAGGCAGAGAAAAAGCTCCACTTAGAATTCTCCAACTTGGAGACTTTGGGATCTTCTTTTTCACTCACTCCCCCTACTCTCTAGTTCCCACTTAACTTCCTAAGGTCAAGGTTACCTTGGAGAACTGGAAGAGGGTAGTTGTCTTTCTGGATCCATTTCTACCAGATTCTCCAGAGCTATGCATTGTTTTCCCCTCTGGTTTATTTTAAGGACAAACCTTCCTGCACAAACTATGCTCTTTGATTGCCTGGCCTAGTCCAGTGACTGGATCATCTCGGACCAGACTGAGGGTCTGCTGTGGCCAGGACACTGGGCAGAGATTCAGAAGACCTGGATAATGCTACAAAAGGGTCTGAGACCACAGCCAAACCCCTCGACTTGTCTGTGAAATGAGGAAAATATCTGATTCTCCTATCTCTCAGCTTTGCTTTAAAGAGAATGCAAAAATAGACAGAAAGCCATCTGAAGTGGAAAAAGAGCTGGGGTGCCCTCCAGCAGTGCAGTGTGCGGCCACGGCATTATTTTATTGTGGCAGCAGCTGCAGGCTGGTGGCAGCGACAGCTCAGCTCTCCTTGTTTACGCACATTGGTCAGTACCTGCTATGTTGTGCTGTGACAACAGCAACAACAAACAAGAGCTCAGTGGCTGAAAACAATCAGGCCTTGTATCTCAGCAACATCACAGGCCCATTTCAGGTCTGCTGGGGACGGTTCTGGACGGCCCTCCCTCCGGGACCCGGGCTGACGGAGCAGCGCCTTGTAGAACACTTGAAGGCTGCTGCAGCAGAAAGAGAACCCTGGGGGTGTCTCACACCGGCAATGACATGGGCTGGCTCAGAGCTGACAGGTCACTTTCATGAACAAATCATTGGCCAGAACACGTCATATAGTTTCACCCAATGCCCAAGGGGACCAGGCAGTGCTGTCTGCTGGCAGAGGGGAGCGTGGAAAATTGGGGCAACATCTCAATTCACTGCCACGGAGTCCTTCTTGGGAGGGGGTGAGATTCACAGAAAGTCCCCACTAAGGCTCTGTTCCGTGCCATATATGTCCCTTTTCTTTGTTTTTTTGAAAATTTACCACCATTACTCAAATACAGGAGAATTTATAGAAGAAAATTCATAACTCTCCCCAAAAAACTATCAATACCATCCAATATTTTATTGTATTCCTTTCCACTCTTTCTTCGCTTGCATAGGTACACATTTGTTAATAACAGCTTTATTGAAATATATTTCACACAGCATAAAATTCACCTTCCCAAAGTGTACAGTTCAGTGGTTTTTTAGCGTATTCACAGAGTTGTGCAGCCACCACTGCTATTTAATTTCAGGATATTTTCATCACCCCCAAAAGAATCCCCATTAGCAGTTCCATTAGCGGTCACACACCCCCACCCCCCAAGTCCAGCCCCTGGAAACCACTAATCTACCTTCTGTCTCTATGGATTTGCCTATTCTGGATATTTCATAAAAATAGAATTACTGTACACTCTGCGGGTTTTCTGACTGGATCCTTTCACTGAGCAAAACGTTTTCAAGGATCATCATGGGAGAGTAAGTGCATGTGTCCATTTAAATCAACAGATGGAGATTCTATCAAACAACAGTTATCCTGTTTCCTTCATTTATATGTTTTAAACATTTTCCCTCATTATGAAATCTTTGAAAAATAGTATTTCCTGGTTATATAACAATTCATCAAATTTATGTGCAATCATGTATTGAATAGTGCCTCTAGTTTCGGACTTTTAGGTGGTTTCTGTGAGCAGGTAACCATGTTTTATTGAATGAATGAATGAATGGAGGCTTAAATATAATCTTTGCAGCATTCCCCGTCTTTCCTTTAGGAAGATGCCTAGAAATGGATCTACAGTGGGAAAACGAACATCTTCAAAGCTTTTGATTCTCACTGCAACTGCTTTTCTGCAAAGGTCGACCTAATCTGCTGAATGTGGCTTTGAGTGGGTCTGACCACATCTCACTCCGTTTCACTCAAGGCAAAACCACATTCCTTATGTGGCCCAGAATGCCCTACAGTCTGGCCTGTCCCTCCCTCATCCCTCTGTCTCTGCCTCACTGGCTCTCACCGCCCAGCCAGGCCAGCCTCCCTGTTGGTCCTGAAACACATCACACCCTCTTGCTGGCAGGGACCTCTGCACGGCTGTTCCCTGAGCCCGGAGCCCCTTCCCCAGTCCCCGCCCAGCTCACTGCTACCCTTCAAGGCTCTGCTTTCGAGGCCCTTTCTAAGCAAGGCCCTCCTGTTAGAAACGTCACCCCCAGCATCTCCTCTCCCAGCTTTATTTTTATGTTTCCCCAGAGCATTTATCACCTTGTAATATACTGTATAATTCGCTTATTTTGTTTATTGTTTCAACCCCCTAAAATGAACAATTAGGGCCTGGCCCAGGGCCTGGCATGAGGGAGGCGCTCAATAACCAAGTGTTGAATTGTGTTGGCAGCCAGCGCGGAGGGTCTCCCTATAAAATTGGGGACCCTGACCTCCTCCTCTGGATGTGAGTGCAGGCTCTGGTCTCCCCTCAGGTCCTAGTCAGTGTTCTTTCTTGATTCAGCTCGGGAGCCAGGTGCACAGGCGGCTGGCTTGAGGGCTGTTGGGTCTGCCCTGTAGTGAAACTGGAAGGGGTGGCCCCCGACAGACTAGCCCCCGTGACTGGACAGCACAAAGGCATGTTTGGGGAAGGAGCCCAAATCTTGGGGCCCACACAGAGCAAGCCCACCAGTGACCCACCCAGCCCCCAGCCCTGGAGCTTGGGCCTCACCAGGCCTCCAGGGAGCAGGCTCCCAGCCTGGACACAGACGGCAGCCCCTGGTCTCTGCAGAGCAGGCGGTCTCCTGCACAGGCACCGGGGACAGCACAGTGAGCGGGGAGAGGAAGCTCCTGCGGGAAGCTGGGACTCCCCTCTCGGCCAGGCTGGCAAAGCAGCAGGGCGTCCCTAGGAGCCTCCCATTTTGGGCTGCTTCTGGCCAGGCTCCTGGGGCTTCCAGGGTGGGCGGAGGATCAGAAATGGCCCCAATCCCAGAGCTGCCCCCAGGTCACCTCCACCAGCAGGCTGGGCCACCTCAAGGGCCAAAGGGCTTCCCTCCTGATCTGCCCCATGAATCCCTTGCCCACCCAGACCCCTGGGACCCAGCCACTGTGGGGGGAGACACCCAAACCTAGCCGGGAACGTTTCTGGAATTCTGCCTTCAGAATGACTATTAACACTTAAAATGTTCTCTTAAATATTCTCAATATGTCAAATCTGTCTTGTGAAGGTCCATTTGAATTTGGGGAAAAGTAAAGTTACTTAAAGTCTTATGAATTTGATGGGTGATCGAGTTATGGAACATGGTCTTTTAAAAAATTTTCATTGACGTGTAATATACACGCAGAAAGGCACACAAATCATAAATAAGCAGCTTGGTGAGTTTTCAGGAATGGAATACCGGCCCAGGTGGAGAACAGGGCACTACCAGCAGCCAGGAGGCCCCTAAAGCCCCTTCAGACAGGCCCACCTCCCCAAGGCTATCCTGACATCTAGCAGCAGAGGTAGCGTATCCTGTCCTTGAACTTGATAAAACGGGAGCATGCAAAGTGCACACTGCTGTGTCTGGCTCTTTCCATTATGTTTGTAGGATTCATGCATGATATTGCAGGCACAGTTCTTTATTTTTCGTGACTGTATACTATTCTGTTAAACAATTGGACTGATTTGTTTATTGACAAATAGTGCTGCAGAGAACATTCTTGTACTTGTCTTTTGGTGAATGTATTATCATTTATCTTGGGCATATACCTCAGAGCAGAATTGCTGGCTCATAGGTATATGTATATTTAGCTTTCTCAGATACTACAAAACATTTTGATGTGGGATAAAGTAATTTAAGTGTTTCTCAAGGGGCTGGGACCTTGGGAGGAGCATGAGTACCTCTCATGCTGGCATTTCAGGATTCCTACAAATAGTTTCAAAGTCCCTCTCCTTCCCTAAACCCAGAGATTCCTGAGAGCCCATCCAGGAAACCCTGACCCTTGGTTGAGAAAGTCTGTCTGATGGTGGGGGGTGAGGGGTGGGGGTGCATCCTTCCTCCAGAGGGTGTGAGCTGCTGTCCTAACATCCCAGGCAGGCTGGAGAGGGTGACAAGGGACAGCCCCTTTTAGGGGCATTGCCAACGGCTCAGCCCAGATGCGATCACCGCTGCTGGACCCCAAAGGAGTGGTCTCCCCTTCCTCACATCCCCGTCCAGTTCATCACTTGGTGCTGTCAACCCCAACTTCAAAATGCACGCATGATCTGTCCAATTCCTTAGTTCCGCGCCACCCGGTACTGCTCTTCTCTGGAAGATGACCATTCCTTCCCCCGTGAGCCTCCAGCTTCCATGTCTGCCCCCTGTGGCTCATTCTCTGCCCAGGAAGATCATTTAAAAACAAGTTTAAAGACCTAAATGTAAGACCAGACACTATAAAACTCTTAGAGGAAAACATAGGCAAAACATTTTATGACATAAATCACAGCAAGATCCTTTTTGACCCACCTCCTAGAGTAATGAAAATAAAAACAAAAATAAACAAATGGGACCTAATTAAACTTAAAAGCTTTTGCACAGCCAAAGGAACCATAAACAAGAAGAAAAGACAGCACTCAGATGGGAGAAAATATTTGCAAGTGAAACAACGGACAAAGGATTAATCTCCAAAATATACAAACAGCTCATGGAACTCAATATCAAAAAAACAAACAACCCAATTAAAAAATGGGTGGAAGACCTAAATAGACATTTCACCAAAGAAAACATACAGATGGCCAAGAGGCACATGAAAAGATGCTCAACATCACTAATTACTAGAGAAATGCGAATCAAAACTACAATGAGTCACACCGGTCAGAAAGGCCATTATCAAAAAATCTAGAAACAATAAATTCTGAAGAGGGTGTGGTGAAAAGGGAACCCTCCTGCACTGTTGGTGGGAATGTAAATTGATACAGCCACTATGGAGAACAGTATGGAGGTTCCTTAAAAAACTAAAAATAGAACTACCCTATGACCCAGCAATCCCACTGCTGGGCATATACCCTGAGAAAACCATAATTCAAAAGGAGACATGTACCACAATGTTCATTGCAGCTCTATTTACAATAGCCAGGTCATGGAAGCAACCTAAATGTCCATCGACAGATGAATGGATAAAGAAGATGTGGCACATATATACAGTGGAATATTACTCAGCCATACAAAGAAACAAAATCGAGTTATTTGTAGTGAGGTGGATGGACCTAGAGTCTGCCATACAGAGTGAAGTAAGTCAGAAAGAGAAAAACAAATACCGTATGCTAACGCATATATATGGAATCTAGAAAAAATGGTACTGATGAACCTAGTTGCAGGGCAGGAATAAAGATGCAGATGTAGAGAATGGACGTGAGGACACGGAGGTGGTGGGGGGAAGCTGGGACGAAGTGAGAGAGTAGCATTGACATATATACACTACCAAATGTAAAATAGATAGCTGGTGGGAAGCAGCCGCATAGCACAGGGAGATCAGCTCGGTGCTTTGCTACGACTTAGAGGGGTGGGATAGGGAGGGTGGGAGGGAGACGCAAGAGGGAGGGGATATGGGGACATATGTATGCATATGGCTGATTCTCTTTGTTGTACAATAGAAACTAACACAGCACTGTGAAGCAATTATACTCCAATAAAGATGTATTAAAAAAAAAAAACTAGTTATGGCTGCACCTCCTTAAAGTTGCAGTGCCCTTTCACTGCACTTAAAAAACATCCAGACACCCCCAGACTGCCCCCCCTGCCCCATGTGACCTGCTCCCGTTTCCCTCTGGGACTTGGTACTTCTCTCCCTGTGTCCTCATCAAAAGTTTTCTGTTCCTTAAGTTAGACCAGTAAGCTCCTGCCTCAGGGTCTTTGCACATTCTGCTCCCGCCTCCTGCTATGCCTTTCCCGCTGATATTTGCATTGAGCTCAAAGTCACCTCTTCAAAAAGGCCTTCCCTGATCATTTACCCTAAAGTCCTCTCCTCTCCGTTACTCCCTGTCACATCACCCTGTTTATTTTCTTCCTAGTGCTTGTTTCCTCTAGAGAGATGGTCCTTTACCCTGAATGCCTGGCTCCCAGCACCAACATGTCAAGTGGTGCATCCCAGCACTTCCACGCGTATCTGGTGAGTGAAGTGGAACACAATTCCAGGGCAGCAGGCATGGTCCTCTGGGTTCCCTCACTCACAGGCTCACAAAACCCGTGGTGGCATCCCCACCACTGCTCACAGGCTGCCTCACTCAGGGGCCCATAAGGGCACACGGGCTCATTGGTCTTTCCCCCTGGGCCTTGGCCACCCCTGGGAGGTGAGCTGTCCCTGCTCACGTGTTTGGGCGGCAAGTCTGTGACTCTGGGGCACCACTCCCCTCCTGCGGACAGTGCCGAGTCCGTCACAGAGCTGGAACTGCCCCCTCTGATAACTGGGAAGCCGAAGCAACAGGCAACGTTTAATGAGACATCTCTGAGTACCTGTGTGCCAGGTGCAGAGCTGGGCACTGGAGTCAGGAGCTAAAGTTCGCAGGCCCTGTCCTCGGGAAGCTTACAATTCAGGTGGGGAAGAGAGGGAACCAGACAAGTGCGATGCTATTGGTTCAGAGGTTGCAAACATCTCACAGTGCAAAGATGCTGTGAGATGCCTTGCCTGGATGCCCTCGGCCTGCCTCGGGGTCACGGCAGGTGCAGTGGACCACCCCCACCCCCTCAGGCACACCGCGGGCCACTGCTTCTGTCAGCACTTGTGTTGCTTGAGCGCTTGCAAGCTGAGCATGTGGCCTTGAAAGCTGAGCTTGCAAGCTGAGGGTGGCCTGCAACTGGGGAGCACAACAGTTGGTGGGTAAATACCCCGGCTTCCCCACCCTTGAGGGACCATCCTGAGGCAGGTTCTACAGTGTTTCCCGGAGCAGCCCAGTGGGACAGAGCCCATTTATCCACAGGCAACCCGGCCATCGACATACCCCTTATTGGCTTCCTTTTTCCCTGCCTCACTCCTCCAGCCACTCCCTGTGCTGCTTGGATTCCCCTCCCAAATGAACTACCTGCATCCAAGTTCTCATCTCAGAGCCTGGTTTGGGAGGAACTAAGACAGTGAGAAGCAGCTGGGTGTCATACAATAGGGAGCAGCGGGGAGTGTGGCAAACTGCAGTGTCCACACCCCTGAAAGGGAGCAACTGACACTCAGCCATATTGCTAACTCCTTCAGGTATTCAAGAGTTACAGAAATCCAGGTTGTCATGTGAAGGCTCCCAACTTTTTAATGTTATAACAAATGCCAGAAGTTTGAAAAATACAGTAAAGAGCAAAGCACTTCAGTGACTGTAATCTGCCTTCCAGCCAGCAGTTTGCTGGCCCTGGAGAGCTAAATGAAGACGTGTCCAGGCACCCAGCCCAGAGAGGGTGCAGGAAGGGGAGAAAGCTTTCTGAACGTGGGATCCCTGAGTGGGGTCTTAAGAAGACAGCAAGGGGACGAAGGTGAGAAAGAAAAGGAAGAGGAGGTCAGGCAAAGGGAGAGGTGATGGGCGGGCCACAAGTGAATAAAAACAGAGCCTTGGAGCTTTGGGGGTGTGTGTGTGTGGAGAGCAGGGTACATGTGGGGATGGGGAGAGAGACCCTAGATTGTCCATAAAGGCGAGAGTCCACTATATGCCAGACCCAGTATTAAACACTTGTGTGCAGTTTTCATTGCATCTTCAAAAGTTGGAATTACTGTTTGCTTATTTATGGAGAAAACGAGGCACAGAGAGGTTAAGTTATTTACCTAAAGTCACACAGCCAGTGTGATGACCTTTCACCTTTCAAGGGCTGCTCCAGGGGAGGGTGTGGCGAGGAACAGTCAGGCTGGGGTAAGTGGCAACCGGATGAGCTGGAGCCAGAGGGAGAAGGGAGACGGCCTCCCTTCCCTCTCTGTGCAGAGACTTCTTAGAACTCAGGACCACCCCAAGGGGCGTCTGGGAGGGTTTGCATGCCCTTGCCAGAGGGCCTAACCATGGCTCCATCAGATTTCAGGCTGGAGTTTTAAACGCTCCTGGGAGGGTGGGTGGGCAGGGGCCAATCTCTGTCAGCTTTTCACTTCATGTGATGGAATCTAGAACAGCACGTGCCCGCTGATAATCAATACCCACTTGCTGGGGTCAGAGGAGCCACTGGTTGTCCTTCCATCATGGGCTGTGTTACCAAGATCGCTGGGACACCCCTCGCCTGGCCTGGGAAGGTCCCCACATGCTGCACCGCTCACACGTGGTCCAGCGTCTGCTGTCAGTGGCTTGAGCAGGAAGCCAAGGTGTTAGAAAATTCAACGTCTCCACTCACTGGTTCGTGTCTGCAGCCAGGGGAGCAAGCAGCAGAGCAGACAGCAAGAAGGACCCTCCGGTCCAGCTGGCCTGGAGGAAAAGCACGTTTATCTAAGTGCCGTCCTCTGGAGAGACTCTTCACAATTAGCTTTGACTCCAGTAACTGATACCTGAGACCAATCACTTAAGAGACTCCTTAATATACATTCATCCATTCATCCATCCAACCAACAAATATTTACTGAGAACTACTGCAGATTTTTTAATGGCCACAAATTATTTTATATTCCTCTCATCAAGAATTAGGGTGTAGATTCCCTAGTAACTACTTTTCCAACAGAGTAGAGTGGAAGCTCTTCTTTGTAACTTCTGAGGCTCTGCAGCTCTGGTCTAGTTCACTGAAAGGCTAATCCTCCATATAAACAATATGATGACCCCAAGGTGGCCAGGCTGAGCCCCGCCTCCAGCCATTCCAGTCTAGGCACCAGACCTGGGAGTGAGGAAGACCTGTTGGCCGTGGACCCCCCAGCCCCAGCCAGTGCTTTGAGTCACCCTCAACCACACAGTGTTCCCAGCTGAGGCCCCAGACAGTGTGAAACAGAAACAAGCCACCCTGCTGGGCCCTGCCCAAACCTGTGGGCATAATCAAATGGTGGCTGTTCTATGTCTCTGTGTTTGGGGAGGCCATTACGCACAATAGCTGAGATTACGCTACTGTGTATTATTATGCTGCTGTGTATTCTGTGTATTATTATGCTGCTATGTATTCGGTGCTATTCCAGGCGCTGCAGATAAGCAATAAGCAAGATAGGCCAAGTCTTATCTCATGTGGGGCTAACACTCCATCTGGGGAAGATGGATAGTGCAAACAAATGCTCAGGCAGTGACTCAACGATTCAGAAAAATAAAACCAGAGAATGGGATAGGGACTGTCAGGCTATCTGAGGTGGTGGTGGGGTCAGGGAAGATCTATCTGAGGAGGTGATATTTGGGCTGAAACCTGAATGATAACAGGAGGATCAGGGGAACAACAAGCACAAAGGGGCTGAGGATGTTGGAGGAGCAGACCAGCCCGTGAGAGTGGAAAGTGGTGAGGAAGGGCAGGATTGGAGGAGACAAGGCCAAAGTGGCAGGGCCGCCCCCCCCCCCGGGGGGGGGTGGGCCTGGGGGGGGGGGGCGGGT
>NW_006788807.1:893042-899493 GCF_000442215.2 Lipotes vexillifer | reverse complement strand
GCCCCCCCCGCCACTCCCGCAGGGCTGTGTGTGTCATGGCGAGGAGGCTGGATTGTATCCTAAGAGCAATGGCAAGTGACATGGTCTGGACATTAAAAAGATGGCTCTCGCTGCTACACAGGGAGTGAATTGAAAGGAAAAAGGGAGGAAGCGGGACTCCAGGGACAAACCTTGTGTATAATCCAGGTCTGAGCTGGTGTGGGGAACAAGGAGGTCATGGTGGAGATGACCAGAAGCAGATGGAGTGAGACTTTGTTTCTGAGTTGGGCTAATAGCTCTCATGAATGGATTCATTGTAGAAAGAAAGGGAGAGGGAAGACTCAAGGATGAGTCCTAGGTTTCCCTGTGTCAAATAATTTTGGATTGTATTCTAGGCATTGTCAATGCTATTTTATAGAGCCTCTGGATTCTGTTATATTCCTCTGAAGAGTACTGATGCTTGTTTGTCTGTTTGTTTACTTGTTTTATGAAGCAATAAACTTGGCTAGACTCAAACTGCAGATTCTGCCTTTTGGGCAGCAGGTCAAACCTCAATTCAGTTCTCTTAGCCTCAGCTGGGCCATTGGACATCTTCCCCACATGTGCATGGTGCACAGTCAGCTGGAGATTTGGACAGAGTCAATACACAGGATAGGAGGATTTCCTTCTCTAGGCCTCACCTTTCTGAGGTTCCCCTCTCACTTTCCAATAGCTGTGGTTGCCCAGACTCTTATCTTCCAGTTCTTCAAGCCAAGAAGACTGCAGGTTTTCTATTGGAGTTTTAGCTGCTCTGCATAGTTTAGTCTGGGAACTGCCCTTGGGCTAAAAGCCAGAAAAATAAAGAATGGGAAACTCTTCCTGTGCCACTCCTTTACGGCCAAGTGCAGAGCCCTTCCAGTTTCTGCCTGCTTTTGTTCACTCTCCAGTGCATTCAGGCAGTTTTTTAGTTTGTAAATGAAACTTTTAATTTTGAGATAATTCATTGGTAAGAAATAATACAGACGCTTTTACTCCCAGTGTTTCCCCTAATGGTAACAACTTGCAAAACTGTAGTACAATATCACAATCAGGATGTCGACATTGATATAATCAAGATACAGAATATTTCACCACCTCAAGGATCCCCCTTGCTGTCCTTGGATAGCCACACCCACTGCCCTCCCATCTTCACCCCTTCCTTAACTCCATCACCACTGTTGTCCATTTCTAAACTTTTGTCATTTCAAAAATATTAATATAAATGGAACCGTACAGTGTGTAACTTTTAGGGGATTGTTTTTTGTTTTGTTTTGTTTCGGTTTTGCTTAACATAACATCCTCGAGATTCGTCCAAGTTGCACGTATCAATAGTTCATTCTTTTACTCCATGGCATTCCTTACTCCAGGGTTTTTTAACCAGTCACCTGTTGAAGAACAGCTGGGCTGATTCCAGCTTTTGTCTATTACAAACAAAGCTGTTATGAACATTTGTATACAGATTTTTGTGTGGACATAGCCTTCATTTTCTGGAATAAATGCCTAGGCATAGAGTTTCTGATTTGTATGGTAGTTGCATGCTTAGTTTTTTAAAGAAACTGCCGAATTCTTTTCCAGCACGGCTATGTCACTTCACATCCCATTGGCCATGAATGAGTGATCCAGTTTCTCTGCCTCCCCACCAGTATTTGGTGTTGTCACTTTTTATTTTAGCCATTCTGATAGGTGTATAATGATACCCCGTTGTGGTCTTAATTTGAATTTCCCCACTGGCTAAAAATACTGAGTATCTTTTCATGTGTTTATATTTGCCATCTGTATATCCTCTTTGGCTAAATGTCTGTTCATTTCTGAGCTTTGTCTTTTGGAAAGCAAAACAGCACATGTAGTTCTAATAGCTGTGTTCCCCACAAGGCTCCACATTTGCAAGCTCCCCACCTTCTACCAGCTGACGACTCCACAGTCAGGGCATTGCTGCTCTAGGGCTCCGGAGATCATCGTGGGTCTAAATCACCCACTGGATGATCAGTGTGGAGGCCAGGGACAGAACGGGGAGCAGCCCAACTCTGTGGTGCCCTTAAACAGAGAGCCATGGATGGGACGCCTCCTCTCCCTCTCTGCCTCATTCCCCCTTTTCAGACCCAAGCAGAGGCTCCTGACCCAGTTGTCGGGGTCCCATCTCTTCAGTCTTCCTGAGGCATCCTCTCCCACAGCCCTTCTCAAAGGCACAAAACCTGACCACACTGTGTAGCGCATAGTAAGTGCTCCAAAAATATTTGGGTTTGGTGGATTGGGTTTCATTGGAATCCTTGGTGTGCACATGGCAGAAACCCACTTAGAGCTTGCAGGGCCCAGAGCAGGAGTTTGGTGGAAGGAGCCGGTTCTGAGATACCGCCAGTTAGTGGGGCAAGGGCAGGAGCCAGCCTGGGTCTCAGGCGGCTGGAATCCTTAATCCAACCTCGTCACTACCCTCTCTCTGCCTCTCTCTCTGCCTGGCTGCTTTATTCTCTTCAACCACAGACTGCAACTTCCCAAGGCAGAGCACACAGTCACCACCAGTCCTGGGGCCTCACATCCACAGCACCCAGAAACAGGGGGCCTAGTCTTCGGATGCAGGTTTTAAAGTTCTGGGGGAGGGCAATGATCCACATCGTGGTGGCCAGGGCCACAGGGATTGGCAGTCAGAGGGGACAGTTCCTCATGGTGGGCAGCCTTGCAGACCCAACCATAGGTGTCCCCGCCAAGTTTACCACTAGCTTCAGAGGTCCGGACGAGACAGCTGGAAGGCACACAAAGACACGCCTTCTTTGTTCTTCTCACACTCAGTCTGGAAGTTCTGCTCCACTCCGGCCCAAACCCCATCCAAGCATGACAGACCATTCAGGCCAGCCTTCCTGGGGTTTCTCTAACTCCTGATGACTTCCTCTGTGAGTCAGAGCAAAGCTAGCTGCTGTAACAAAAAAGCCCCTGCATCACAGTGGGCCACACAGTACAAGTTTTCTTCTGGCTCATTTAAGAAGCCTGTGTGTGTGTTGGAAGTTGAGGTGGCCTTCCACACGTGGGGATCTAAGTTCTCCTTCCATTCCCAGCCTCAGAGTCCTCTGCGTTCAGCCAGGAAGATGGGGAGAGATGGGATGGGGAAGACACACCCATCACTTCTATTCGCATTCCCATTGGTGGGAAGTGGTCATGTGACCCTTCTGGGATGCAAGGGCTGATGCGAAATGTAGTTATTGGCTGGACAGCTCCTTCCCAGCCACCAGTGTACACTAGGGAAGGAGGAGCACGCATTTTTTGTGGTCTGCTGGCCATCTTGCCATCCCTCCTCCTGCCCGTGTGCCGGCCGCCCACAGATGAGTCCCTCAATGTCCTCGGTTTCCTGTCTGCCAATCCCACTGTCCATAACACCTGGAACCCTTGTCTCTGCTGCTCCCAGGGACCCAGCAGGCTTCATGAAAGATGGTGAGCCTCCCCCAGTAGTTATAGATGCCAGCTCGCCCAGCTCCAGTCTGCAGACCAGCTGCCTGCTTCTGTGAATTAGGTTTTATGGGCACCAGGGCCGTGAGCAGAGTGAGGAAACGCAGGGTCAGGCAAGGGCAGCACTGGATCTTGCCTTCAGTTAAACTTTTGACACTTTGTTCACCTTGGATTTTTTGTATTACTTTCGATTTTTTTTTTAAATCATGTTAAGGTGTTATTTGTCCTGATTCCTGAGTCTCTTGATGGCCCCTTAAACGTGGCGCCCCAGGCAAGCGCCTCCTTGCTTCACTGTAGCCCCAGCCCTGGCCTCGCCTTCCAGTCAAGGTCCCTCCCTCCAGGAGCCTGGCCTGGAGGAGGCGCCCCACCCTGAGTGAGGCTGGGGCAGAGAGGAAAGGAGGGAAGGGGGTCTTATCATTGTGTCCCAGAGAAGAACTCCAGTCTCTTTCCTCTGCCCCCACCAGGCCCACAGGACGGGGAGGCCGGCTATCCGAGGAACGGGGCCAAGGGCAGGTGGCGGGAGGGTCCCCATTCGTCCCCAGGAGGCCGCCCGCCTCCGGCCAAGGCTCCTGCTGCCTCTGAAGTCGGCCCAGGGACCTGGCTTATCTCACTCCCCTGGAATCATTCTGAGTTGAGTCCTATGAACCTTCCAAACTGAAGCCACATTTCACAACAGTTTGGTAGAAAAACACAATCGTCACCTGTTTGAAGCTACAGAATTTTCCCCAGAGCTGTTGGGTTTCACTTCACAGTCCCCAGGTTTCATTCCTTTTTGCTTTGCAGCTGGTGGTCTCTCTGTCTCTGCCTCTGTCTCTCTCTCTCTGGGCAGGTATTGCTGCTTGGGGCTCAGTTAGGAGGGGCTCTGGCAGTTTCTTTGGAGGTCAAGGTGTCGGGGCAGGCAGCAGCTTCCTTTAAAATGAAAATCAGAATATTTCCCAGCCAAGCAGGGCACCTTGCATCCTCGTGAGAAGGACCAAATACCTCAGAAAACCGTAGGCTGCTCCTGGCCCCAAGAAAACAAGCCCTGTTCTATGAATTAACGGAGGTTGACCTACCCCTTCACCCCCTCACCCCACATCCCACAGTTCCCTCCCGGATGCACACTGAAGGGAAAAGCAAAAGAAGGTTCACAGCAGCATGGGTCACAATCCCCCAAACTGGAAACCACCCAAATGTCCATCAACGGTAAAATGGATAAACTGAATCAATGATAACCAATAATAATCATAACAAATAAATAAGTGGATAAATGAATGCCATCCAGTGGAATAGCCTACAGCGACGAGATAAACAATCTATAACTATATACACAGAACATCACATTGAACAAAAGAAGCTGGACACGGTGCACATGCTGGATGATTCCGTGCATGTGAGGCTCTGCTGTCCACCCCCAGCAGCTGCCTCGCAGGTACAGGCTGGAGGGACCGTGGGGCTCTGGGGCTGGTGTCATAGTGGTTCTTGATCCGGGCCGGCCTTTTCCATCTGTGTAAACATGGCGAGCTGTACACTTATGCCCGTGCACATTTTATTTATTTTTTTGGTCGCGCCGCACGGCTTGTGGGATCTCAGTTCCCCGACCAGGGATTGAACCCAGGTCCTCGGCAGTGAAAGCCGAGAATCCTAACCACTAGGCCACCAGGGAATTCCCACACATGCACGTTTCTACGTATCTGTTACATTTAAATGAGTCAAGAGTAAAAAGCAGCTGTCCCCCCTCCTGACTGTCCTCTTGGACTTGAGGAGGCGTGGGGAGTGGAGAGGGTGCCCCTAGGTCCCTGAACGCTCCCCTTTGAGGTGAGAGCCCTCCAAGCTGCCCCACCTCCCCGACCTGTCCCACCCTAGAGTAGCTAAGCGAGGCCGGCCACATGGACCGGGACGCCCTTCTTGCTCCCGGGACTCCAGTCCAGCCGGAGCCCAGTGTAGGCCAGTAGATGCTGGGGGGCAGGGGCAAGCCCTCCTCTCCAGGGAGGAGGGCCTGAGCCATTTGAAGCAGAGCTGAGACAGGGCCGCTTTCACCTGCCTACAGGGCTGTTGGGCTCCAAGGCCAATGGCACTCTTCAGCCGGGTCAGCTCAGCCCACTGTGGCCACCCATGTTCCTCACAGCCTCTCCAGAGGCCAGAGGGTCAGAGGGCAGCTTTCCTTGATACAGTCAGCATGTGTGTCTTGAGAACCTCTTGGTGGCTAGACACTGTGCTAGATGCTGGCAATCCACCCCTGTCTGCACAGCACCAGCACATGAAGAGCAAACAAGAAAATAAACAAGACGATCAATTCAACAGGACTGTGGACAGCAGACTGTCTCCTAACATCTGTGAGCCTCAGACAAGAGCTCACATGGAGGTCACTGGCCTAGAGCCCACCCTGCTTCTCTCCCTACACTGTGCTCTTCCTGCTGCTGAAGGGCCCTCATAGGTGTGAGCAACCCCAGTGCACACCCCCCTTCCGCCCTACCTCTGCACAGGTGCACACACCTGTGAGAGACAAGGGAAGCGGGGCGAACATCATCGCAGGAAGAGGGAAACAGTATCACAGGAGGAGGGAACAGCATCACAGGAGGAGGGAACAGCATCAAAGGAGGAGGGAACAGCATCACAGGAGGAGGGAACAGCATCAAAGGAGGAAGGAACAGCATCACAGGAGGAGGGAACAGCCGTGCCAAAGCCCTGAGGCAGGATGGAGTTCACAAAAAGAGGGCCAGCATGGCTGGAGCAGAGGGACTGGGCAGGGCAGACCACACATTTCTTAGAGACACGAGTGTTTTACTCTCAGGGCTGTGGGGACCCAGCGGAGGCGTTTTTCTTTCTTTTGTGTTGTATCTGTGTAACTGACACACAGTAAATTGCACCAATTTTAAGTGTAGGGGTCGATAAATTTTACATACGCATACACCCGGAAACTACCACCAGTGCAGGACAGAGAACATTCTAGAGCCCTAGAGGTCTCCCTCATGCCCCTCCCCTTTATATCACCGAAGATTTGCTCTGCCTGGTTTTTTTTTTTTTTTTTTTTTTTTTT
>NW_006788807.1:874506-892908 GCF_000442215.2 Lipotes vexillifer | reverse complement strand
CTCCCACTGCTGTGGCCTCTCCCGTTGCGGAGCACAGGCTCTGGACGCACAGGCTCAGCAGCCATGGCTCACGGGCCCAGCCGCTCCGTGGCATGTGGGACCCTCCCAGACCGGGGCACGAATCCGCGTCCCGTGCATCAGCAGGCGGACTCTCAACCACTGCGCCACCGGGGAAGCCCGCTCTGCCTGGTTTTGACCTTCATGTGAACGGAACCGTATGGCCATGTACTCATTGACATCTGGTTTCTCCCACTCAACGTTCCATCTGGGAGATTCACCCGTTTCGCCACATGTAGGAGCAGCTCATACTTTTTTCACTGCTGTGTAGTATTTATGCTTTTGTGTAAATTTACCATAAAATGTTTATCTATTCTCCTATGGTTGGACACGGGCTATTATGAAGGAAGCGGCTGTGAATGTTCTTGGCTAAGTCTTCAGGGGTCGTGGGTGCCCCTCTCTGTTGGGTGGAGATTCAGGCGTGGAACTGCTGGGTCTAAATTCTGCCAACGGGTTTTCCAAAGTGATCTGAGAGTTTGATGAGGGCCTGGCGTGACCTGATCTCTGTGGATGAAAGACCAAGTCTGCTGCTGTGTGGAGGAAAGCTGTGAGGGTCTGAGTGGAGGCAAGGAGACCAGTTGAGAAGGTGATGGAGTGGTCCAGGTGAGCAGGGACAGAGCCGCAGCTAAGGCTGGTAGCAGCGGGAATGAAGCAACGTCATCCCACTTCAACAAGAAGGACGCAGTGAGCCGACTTGCCTAAGCCCCGCGATGGAGCACAGAACCATCCCTGCTGCCCGGGGTTCACTTAGCCCAGCAGTCTACCTCCGGGGCCTCTCCTGGGCTCAGGGCCCCATCCCCACTCCAAAGCCCGTTGAACTGTGGTTCTGCAGCCCCGAGTGCTAACAAAGCTGGCACAGGAAGCCTCAGAGAGAAAACAGGCCTGCTGGGGACAAGCAAACAACTGCACTCCCTCCCAGCTGGGAAGTCACTTGAAATCCAATTGTTTTGCACACTTGTTTATGGGCCCTGCTCAGCTCCCCAAACACCCCATCTCCTGGGCTGCTCCCTAGGTTTTCTCTGGGGTTGGGACCCCAGTAGCAAACACCCAGCAGTTTCTCAAGCCTTGTTCACGCTCCACCCCAAGCTGCCCGCTGCAGTGGGGGACAGGGAGCACAGGTGTCCCCAGCTCACCCGCCTGGCACCTTTGGGCAGAGTTGGTGGTCGCCACATCCACGCCTCCCAGCATGGAGTGTGGGGCATGACAAGCCTCCTCCACCCCTACAAAACATATCTGGAAACCCAGCCACATATGTGTTTCCTGTAGGGACCAGTCAAAATTGCCCAACCACCTAGTCAGCAGTCTAATTGGAAATGAGGCACCTTTATTACTCACTAGGTAGGGGTGAGGGCTGTCTACATGTGGTTGGGTCCTCTGGGAGTGTCAACTCAGCATATCACCAGGACTATTTGAGGTAGGAACAGAAATCCAATTCCAACTGGGTTGAACAGCAACACAACAAATTCATTGAATTATGCACCTGAGAGCTCTTGGGGTTTGGCTTCAGGAATAGCAGGCTCCAGGTGCTCAAAAATATCTTAGGCTCAGAATCCTCAACACAGCACTCCAGATGAAACTAATCATCGTCCTTTTCCAATACACTACCTCCCCCCAGAACCTGCTCGCTTCCCCAGTACTGCTCAGCAGAAGTGTGTTGACATGGACTAGGTATCTCCCATGGGCTACCCCTGCACTGGGCATATTTGAACAATCAGGTTTTAATGAAGGCCATCTGCTGCTGTTCCCCTTCCCTCTGCCTAAGCTCTGAGAAGTGTTGAGAGCAATCTGTTTCCAGAGTGCATCCACAGACATTTAAGATGGAAGGTCCATGTTCTTAAGGCCATCCCAAGACAGAGACCCTACAGCAGTGGCCCAAATTTGCCACCCCAAAATGTGTCCCTCTGGCATATTATTATTATTATTATTATTATTATTATTTGCGGTATGCAGGCCTCTCACTGTTGTGGCCTCTCCCGTTGCGGAGCAACAGGCTCTGGACACACAGGCTCAGCGGCCATGGCTCACGGGCCCAGCCGCTCCGCGGCATGTGGGATCTTCCCGGACCGGGGCATGAACCCATGTCCCCTGCATCGGCAGGTGGACTCTCAACCACTGCACCACCAGGGAAGCCCTGGCATATTATTTTAAGCTGGTTATTTTCTAAGAAACAGCAGGCATGGGAAAAACTGAAAACCAAGTAGGAGTTACCCTTTTGTAAGAAACAAAAATCTCCGTTTGTAAGGGTATCTCCCTAACTGTACCAGGCGTAGGAGGATGACCAAACATCTAGAAACTCTTATCAATGGAGGAGACACCGACTTAAATCCACATAACGCCCATACCCCTGTTCACTGTGCCTCTCCTGGGAACCTCTCCAAACTGACTCGCCCCACCTTCAACATACTCTTTTGCCTTTAGCTGAGGATGGTATTTAAGGCGAGAGCTTTGGCCATTTTGGTGAGTTACTCAGTTTTCCCAGGTCTCTCCCATGTATACACGTCATTAAACTTTTGCTTGATTTTTCTCCTGTTAATTTGTCTCACGTTAATTTGATTCGTAGTCCAGCCAGAAGGACCTAGAAGGGTAGAGGGTAAGTCCCAGTCGGTAGCATTTGCCAACTTCCGTGTTGTAAATCCTCCCACTGTAGCCAATTTCAAGCTTCCAGCCTGATGTTACTGAAAACAGAGTTGGGAAAAGATGCACACGATCCGCCCTCCAGAGCTGATGAGAGCGGCTCCAGCACCCCAGTCTTGGAGTACATCATGCTTCCCATGCGATTCTAGAAACACATCAGATTTTTCTTTGAGGCTAAGATTCACCAACAGTCACTCAAGAACACTTGCTTACAACCCAGGACAGAAACCTAAATTCTCTTCTGCAACTTAGAGCTACATCCAAAATGGCAGTTAATGTTACTTTAGGTTCTAGAATGAAACATGCAGGGAGAGGCCTTAGCTGACCGTCTGTCTGCAGAGCCTCCTCTGGGCACTGGGTCCTTCAGTCACTGGGTTCTGCCCTCGTCTGGGATGGTCGCATTTAATTCCCTAGTTCACTGACAAAAGTAATACCTTTGTAAATTTTCCCACAAAATGTCACTATGGAAAATGCTAAACACGCGCAAAAATCGTACATGAGCATCGTGACCCAATTTGAATTATGATGAATTTGTGACCGATCTTGTTGCATCTCCCCCAACCCATTCTCCACCTCCTGCGTTACTTTGAAACAAATCCCGAACAAGCTATCATTTTACCTAGGAAGAGTTCAGTCAAAAGCAATACCGTTTTAACCTGGAAAACTCATTTAAAAGGGGGTGTAAGTAACTGAGAGGTCTAAATTGTCAGCCTTCACTTAGTGGAATTTTTAACTAGGCCAAAGGTGAAGAATGATGCAGGGATGGTGGCGCCCAGAGCATTATTTCCCCAGCAGGGAGGTTGGGGAGGGGAGGCCTCGGAGGGGGCTGCTATTGGTGGGCTGTGAACCTCCACCTGTACACAGCCAGTCCCCCTCATGCCCCCACCGCTCTCAAGGCCATTCTTGTCACTACCCTCCATCAGATTCTCGCACAAAAGGGTATTTGAGTTCAATTCAAAGAATGCTCCAATTTTGTTCCATTCCCCTAAGTTTCAAGTATAGAGATCTGGATCAGATGGATTCATTAGGATTTTTTACCTGTGGGTGGAGCCAGGGGGAAGCACCAGCTGCTGCTCTGAGCTCTCTGGCTCTGCAGACCCCTCGTGCTGTTGGGAGGCCTCCCCTCCTGGACACCTGGGAGGCAGCCCCTTGGAGGGAGGGCAGCTGGGTCTCGCCCTCCACCCAGCAATCTGGAGTCCGCACGCTGCATCTCAGGGCTTCAGCTTGCTCTGTTTGGCTCTTGTTGCATTTAGAAAATGTGGGGGTCATTTGCAGACACTAATCAATTAGGAGGTTTTGCGTAAAAATCCCTTGGGGACCACCCAGCAGCTTCTCTACCCAGCCTCCCGCAGTGAAGGTGGGGCCTCACTTCCTCCCAAGGAGTCTTCAACCAGTGACAGGATGTTGGAATAAAGCCCCAGCATCCTTACCCTGGGGTGGGCAACTCTGAAGTCTGGTCCAGGCAGGTTCCCTGGGCCCCAGCACCGCCTGTTTACATTCTGCCCACCTCTTTCCCATCCCTACTCCTTCCCACTCCCCTGTTCGTGCTTCCAGGAATCTCCTCCAAATCCTCACATCCTCTGCTGGCAGGCAGTACCGTCTGCATCTAGGAGATTTCATCCCAACCCTCAGCCCAGTCCTCCCAGTGATGGCTTCTGGGCCCGGCTGGGCAGATTCCTGCGGAGCCGGCTGTGACCCATCCTTGCGCAAGAGCCGCCACACAGACTCCAAAGGGCCTCTGCATGTGGGAGAATATTGGGCCAACAGCTGTCATTTCAGAGAAGCTCGAGTACAGCCTTCCCCAGCTCTGCAAGTCCAGCCTCTCTCTACACTCACTTTAAAGGCCCTGCAAGCAGCTGTTTACTCTCCAGCCTGGGCAGCACTGAAGGGCTCACTCTAAATATATCTGACAAACTCACAATCCTCCGCGGCCCAGATGTGTGTTTGTCAGTCACCCCTGAGCCTGTGGTCAAGTGGCGCCTAGAATGCCGCCGGGCAGAGGCTGCGGTTCAAAGCTGTGCACCCTCCTCTGCACCCACCCTCCCTGGGAGGAATTTCTCGGGGAAGAAAAATGGCAGGATGTTGAGATTCATTGTGAGGCTGGCTCCAAGGGCTTTGTAGAGTTTAACAAAAGGCCTGGCACTTAAAATATGCACCAATAGGGATTCCCTGGTGGCGCAGTGGTTGAGAGTCCGCCTGCCAATGCAGGGGACACGGGTTCGTGCCCCGGTCCGGGAAGATCCCACATGCCGCAGAGCGGCTGGGCCCGTGAGCCATGGCCGCTGAGCCTGCGTGTCCGGAGCCTGTGCTCCGCAGCGGGAGAGGCCAACCCAGTGGGAGGCCCGCGTACCGCCAAAAAAAACAAACAAAAAAAAAGAAATATGCACCAATAAATATTTGTTAAATAAATTCTGAAGCCATATGGGTGGCTTTCTCTCTCTCCCTCAGCACGAAGTCTACACATGATGTCATTGCTTGTAACAGGTAACAACTAAAACCGACCTTTGCATCCAGGGAGTGGGAGGATTAATTCCTATGCTCTCTCCACCTAATGGAATATTCGACGCCTTGTCATGGGGAGAGTGTCAAGCTCTGAGCTGGAAGTACCTCCACGATGCCGAATTGTTAAGTGGAAGCGGAGCAGGCCGGAGACTGCTTGTGAGAAAAGGGAAAAAATGCTCTTCCCTGTGTGAAACACCTCTGGAAAGATGAACACTGAAATTGGCGGGTGCTGGTGGAGAGAAGTGGAACACAGCGGGTCGAGGTGAGAAAGAAACTTCACTTTGTATATTTTATAATGTATATATTATTAAAAAATACACACATATATATTAATGCAACAGCATTAAAAACAAAAAGAAGGCTGTTTTCTAGTCTGAATACACTAAGCACGGCTTGTGTCCCAAGATGGGTTTCAGGATCCCGGATCTGCCCGCCCAGCACTGACTCAGAGCAAAGAGTCCCCAGTCTGTCTTGATAAGGCCAGGGTGGCCCATGTGTGGCCCGCTCGGAATCAGACCTGCCACCTTCACCTCCCCCAGGCAGAAACAACAACCAGACGAAAGGGTTCTAACAAGGACAAGGCAGATTCTGCTACATTCATTCTGGACCCATTTGCGGAGCACCTTCCAGGTGCCAGGCAGTGTCCCAGGCTCTGGAGACACAGCAGAACAAGACATAAAAACCCCTGCCCTCCTGGGGCTGGCACTCTAGCCGGGAAGGAGGGGGGACAGATGGCGGAGAAGTTAAATAGTGACAGAGGCAGTGTGGTAACTAGTGGCGAAGGCTAAGCGGGGGAACATCAGGAAAGTGGACCAGAAGTGGGGGGTTGCTATTTTAGGGAGGCAGGGGAGTCCCCACTGAGAGGCCAAGGCCTGAGAAGGTGGGGGCTGGACTCTGAGACACGGGCTGGGGGAAGCCAGCGGGACCAGCGGGTGAAATGACCCCACAGAGCTCCACAGGGGACCAAGCCCCTCCCCCATTTGGGTAAGGATCTGTGTGCCCTGGAGCTCCTGGAATGCCCGGGAGACCTGGCTCCATCCCCACTGCCTTGTATGGGGGTGGGGGTGGGGGTGGGGAGAGGGAGAGGTGGGGCCCAGGGCCCAAAACAAAAATAAATATTCCAAAGATACTTTCCCAGCATGGGTTCTTCAGACCACTTGTCCTGCAAAATGATCCCGAGAGTAAAAGGGCCTAGGGGTCCCTTGGAGATTCACAGGGTAAGAAAACCTGTCTCGCTTTGTCCAACTGGGGGAGCATCTGGGCTCACCAGACAGGCAAGCACCCTGGTATCAGGGGGACCACCCATCTGTGGGAGCATATGCAGCGTAAGGGAGTCCCACCTCCTGCTGCCCCAAAACCTTCCCTTTCGGGATGGGGATGAGGGGTGGAGGGAGGCGGAAGAGGACTTCCTGAAAGTGCAGCCTGGAGGCCCTGCTGGTGGGGCGGCGCTCATGTTGCTTCATGTGAGCACCCGTGCATGCGTGGGGACAGTCAGGCAGCACTGTTCACGGTGGCCCCAGACTGGAACCAGCCCAGCCCCCCATCAGCAGGATACATGGAAGATGCACGTGTGTTCACAGGATGGAACACGACACAGCAAGAAAAAGAATCAACTACACGACACACAGCAACAGGGACGAAGGTCAGACGTCTCACTGAGCAAAGGAAGCACGTCCTGTACGATTCCATTTACGTGAAGGTCAAGGATGGCGACAGACAGGTCAGAGTGTGGCTAATGCGGGGGCGACTGACTTGAAGGGGGCGTGAGGGATGCTGCTGGGAGCCAGGGCTGCCCCGCCTCTCGATCTGGGCCGTACAGCCGGGCACACCCAGAATGTCCGCCCACTTACAGTTCCTGCATTTCACCCTCTATGAGTTATATGCCGATAAAGAAGTAAACAAAGTGAAAAGTAAAAACATAAAAATAAGGGTTGGAGAAGGGGGAAGAGGTAGCCTAGAGCTATCCACTTTTCTAGTCCTCTTAGGGATTCCCTGGGTGCAAAACTCCAGACACAGCCAAGAAAGAACCTCTAAATGTGCCACTTGCTAGAGCAGAAGGATCCAGCTCCTGTCTGAAAGCCAGGTGCCAGAGTGGTGCCTGGCAGATAGTAGCTGCTCAATAAATATACAGCAGATAAAGGAATAGATTCCAGGCCTGTTCTAGGAGCCGGCCTCACAGTGAGCACATGGACACTGCTCTTTGGGAAGAGATCTCAAGATGATTTTAGACACTAAGTGCACTGAAGAAAATGAGAGGGGCTATGTGTCGGCGGGGACGGGCTGTGGTGTGGGGGTCAGGAAGCCCCTCTGCACTGAGACCTGAAGGATGAAAACATGCCAGCTTTGGGCAGGTGAGGAGCTGTGTCCCTGACAGAGGGGATGGCCAACACACACACACACACACACACACACACACACACACACACACACAGAACAAGCCTCACTTATTCCAGGGTAAGGCGAATAAAACAAATAATGAGTGATATCATGGAATAAACAGTAGAGCATATGGTTAGGAGTCCAGCTTTGCCACTAACTTCCCGTGTGACCCTGATGGTCATTCCTCTCTGGGCCTCCGTCCTTCTTGCTGTGACACGAGGGACTTGGCTGGAATGGGGAGTGGTGTTTGCTTAGCGCCGCTCACACCCACCTGTGACAACAGACCATGTACATCTCCCCCCCCCACACCTGGCTCCATGGGCAGTGACGTCACATGGGTGGGATGAAATGGGCCATCGAGGGACCATGTACTCCATGGATGTCGGCAAACTGCTGCAAATCAGGCCTTTTTTTTTTGAGAGCTGGTTGTTAAAAATTTACCAGCACACACTGGACTAGATGGGTGCTTCTTACACTTTTGCTAAAGTCTCCTGGTGCAGAGGAGAGCTTGTCATACCCCAGAGGCCTGGGAGCTCAGCATCTTAGGAGAGCTTTCCTTAAAATCTCCTCTTGTCGCTTTTAAGTTCACAATTTTACATTCTATGCCTTAATGTAGCTCTGCTTCTTGTTTCCTCACACGCTCGAAAGTATAAAATGTTATTTTCCTAACCTCGGGGAGACACTTTTCTCTATTCCTTCCAAACCCAGGCCCCGGACTTGAACTTGGGCCCTGGGGGGCTGGGGGGCTAGCGAGCCAGCCCTGTCAGCCCACTGGCAAGTGCACGCGCGGCCTGCGACTCAGGACACAGGCTGGCAGGGTCCGCCCTGGACGGTGGCCCGGCAGACGCCCGCACCGCTCGTGAAGGAGCAGCTGCCCTGCTCCTTGCAGGTGGCCCCACAGACGCTGCCAGCACCACGGGCATTTCCCCGTGGACGGAAAGGAACGAGGACTCCCTTTTCCTCCCATGGCCCTCTGCAAGTGTGTGGGCTCAGCTTCTTAGGCTGTGGCTGGGCCAGGAGATCTGGTTTCTGCGTCCCAGACCCGAGGCTGCCGCCGGCTTCCTGGCTGACCTTGGACGGATGGCTGTGTTTTGTCTGTGACTCTTTTTCCACCGTCAGCTGCCCTTACCTCACTGCTGGGGACACTGGGGGCGTATCTGGGGCGGCCTCGAGAAGCAGACAATAGTTCCACGCACAGAGCTGGGCGCGTGAGCTGAGGGTCCGTATCACTGAGAGAGGGGCCCAGACCCCCCTCCAGGGATGCAGCCCCTGGGGTGCTAGAACGTTCATCACAGAAAATTCCAGAAAAACTGTTCCAAAGTAATGCCATCCCCCAAAGGGTACCAGAGACCTCCATGGAGGGGGGCAGAGTGCAGTAGGAAGTGGGGGGGGACACAGTGAAGGCACCCTGTCCTCCCTCCTTCTCGAAGCTTCTCAGAGCCACCGCCTCCCGCCTGCGTTCTCCGCCTCCTACCCCGGACCTCGGGAACCCCTGCCCCCCACTCCACCTAATTGGTGCCCAGGAGGTCACCTCGTCATTGCAGATCCAAGGGCCGCTCCCCGGAACGCAGCTCACCACCCTCATCCCGCCGCTTGGACAACCTTTGACCTCTTTCACTTAAACGCTCTGCTCCACTGGGGTCTCAGTTGGGGTTCAGCCAAGGCAGAGCCCAGGACCGGAACTGGGGGCCAGTAGTTCACGTGGGAGGAGGCCCAGGAGGCAGAAGGGAGATGGTGGGGGCAAGGAAAGAGCACGTGTTCTCGGGCACCTGGGGCTCACTCCCCCTGCACCCCTCCGAGCAACGTGCAGGATGTGCCTTGGGGTGACCGCTGCAAAGGACAAAAGCTGGGGCGTGAGCTGTGCCCCCACTGTCACTTCTCCAGGGCAGGAGGACGGAGAGCCGCAGCGTGTGCTTGCTGGGAGAACCCACCTGCGTGCATGGGAAGTGTCCACGCCGCAGCCACGGTCAGTGGTGGACCAAGGGATGACTCGGGGGACACCAGGATGTCCCCTGGCCTTGGCCTCCCGGACAGCTCGCCCCCCATGGCCCTCCTCCTGCCCTGCGACACGCCTCTCCACCTGTTTCCAGGGCCTCTGAGCCCCGCCCCTCACCGGTTCCCTGAGCCACCCTGCTCCCCGCGGATTCCCGCACTCTTGCCTGTCCACCCAACGCCCTTGGCTTGTTTCCTTGGCTGCACTAAGCACATTGTGTGAACACTCTGCTGTTTGAGTTTCTTCCTCCCCCAAGAAACTTCTTAAAAGCAGGGACAGGCCTTCCTCTGGCGGCCGGTTACCTAACACAGTGCTGGGCACATAGCAGGAGCAGCTCCAGGCAGCATCGACTGAGGGCACCGGGCAGCGTGTGCAGAAAGCTGGGCAGGTCTGTAGCTCAAGGCGCTCGCTGACACATCTAGCATTTTGACGGGGGCTCAGCTGAGGCTGTCAACCAGAGCGTCCACAGGGAGGCCCTCTAGCATGGTGGTCTCAGGGCAGCTGGACTTGCCACACAGAGGCTCAGAGGTCCAGCCAACCAGGAGGAGGCTGCGGGAAGTCACAGAGCATCCCTTCCGTCGCACTCCACTGGTGGAAGCAGACACGAGCCCACGCAGATTCAGGGATAAGGACATAGACACCGCCCCTTCATGGGAGGACTGTCAGAGTTTGTGGTCATGTTTGTAAACCTCTCCTGTTCTGTGTGGTGGGGAAGCAAAACAGGAATAGGGAATTGGGGTTAAAATAAAATAAATAAGAAATTCTATGTTGAATGGTGGCTCCATTCAACATGACTAATCCCAGGAACCTATGACCATGGCCTTATTTGGCAAAAAAAAATCTTTGCGGAGGAAATTAACTTAAGGCTCTTAACAAGAGATCATCCTGGATTAACCGGGTGGGTCCTAAATCCAACGGCAGGTGACCCCATAAGAGTGAGGCAGAGGGAGATTAGACAGAAGAGGACGACACACAGGAAGGGCCACACAAGGACGAGGCAAGGATGGAGTAACGCAGCCACCAGTCAAGGAGCGCAGGGAGCTGCCCAAAGCCGTATGAAGCAGGGGGGCTTCTCCCCAGAGCCTCCAGAGGGAGCGAGGCCCGGCAACACCTTGGTTTTGGGCTTCTAGTCTGAGGATGTGTGAGATGATAAACTTCTGATTTTTAAAAATTATACTTTATTCAAGTATAGTTGATTTACAGTGCTGTGTAAATTTCTGCTGTTCAACAAAGTGACTCAGTTATACATATATATAGTCTCTGTCATATTGTTTTCCATTATGGTTTATCCCAGGATATTGAATATAGTTCCCTGTGCTGTACAGCAGGACCTTGTTGTTTATCCATCCTATATATAATAGTTTGCATCTGCTAATCCCAAACTACTAATCCTTCCCTTCCCCACTCCCTCTCCCCATTTGCAACCACAAGCCTGTTTTCTCTGGCTGTGAGTCTGTTTTGTAGATAGGTTCATTTGTGTCATTTTTAGATTCCACATGTAAGTGATATCATATGGTATTTGTCTTTCTCTGCCTGACTTACTTCACTTAGTGTGATAATCTCTAGGTCCATCCATGTTGCTGCAAATAGCATTATTTCATTCTTTTTTATGGCCGAGTAGTATTCCATTGTGTGTATATGTGTGTGTGTGTGTGTGTGTGTGTATATATATATATATATATATATATATATATACATATATTTATCTCACATCTTCTTTATCCGTTCATCTGTTGATGGACATTTAGTTTGCTTCCATGTCTTGGTTATTGTGAATAGTGCTGCTATGAACATAAGGGTGCATGTATCTTTTTGATCAGAGTTTTGTCTGGATATATGCCCAGGAGTGGGATTGCTGGATCATATGGCAACTCTATTTTTAAGCTTCCAATGTTTGAAGTCACTGGTTTGTGGTAGTTTGTCACGGCAGCCCCAGGAGACTAATACAAAGTGAAACATAATAATGTAACAGGATTTTTTTAAAGGGACTCTTTCCATCTTCGTTTTGACTGAGGCCCAAAAGCCAAGGCCGACCAAATAGGTGGTAAGATGCCAGCACAGCAAGGGGCCCCGGACCAGATGCACAGAAACCAGGTGCACGATCCTCTGTCTCCCAACCACCTCAAGGTCATGAAGGGCTGAATCTCAAGAGGCCAGAGGGGCAGAGAGTCCTCTGAAGAAAGTGACCAGTGGTCGGGAGGCCTGCCCCCCTGGGAATGAGTGGGGATGCAGCCGCCTCACCTCACGTCTGGGAATCTGAAGGCAGGAGGCTATGGCCATTGGTCCACCGTGAGGGTGAGAGAGGCTGGGACAAGAGCCCCTTCAGCTCCTGTCGGGACCCGGCCCTTCCCTGGCCTTCACCTCTCCCCTCTGGACTTTCCACGTGGAAGCTCCAGGAACAGCCGGGTGAGTGGTGAGGAGGGTGGGAGCTCAGGTCTGAGAAATAGCGAAAGAGCTGCCCCTACCCGCTCGCCCACCGCTGGCAGTGCCCACCTGAGCTGGGCGGGACCGCCACATGCAGAGTTTGGGTGATTACACTGCACTGGGCATATCTGGTGTTAAAATGAGTCAATTCTTCCATCTGAAAAGGGGCCAGAGGACATTTTGTCACCTAAGACTGAGCAGATGAGCAGACACCAGCTAGAGGTTTCTTCCTGGGGCCCCACAGGGCACATGGGAATGGTCCCGGGGCCAAGAACAAGGCGTGGGGACCACGACGGCTCCAGTTACGGGGACGGGAATATTGACAGCTCCCGGGCACGTCACACCACACCTGGCTGGCGTGCTCCCTGACTGGGGTACTAGCATCTACCTGTGTGTTCTCTCTTTTTAAAATGTTTTTTTTAATTGAGGCAAAATTCACATAACACAAAATTAACCATTTTAAAGCAAACAATTCAGTAGCATTTAGTATTTTCACAATGTTGTGTAACCACCACCTCTGATTCCAAAACATTTTCATCACCCCGAAAAGAAACCCCGTACCCATTAAGCATTTGTCCCCTATTCACCCTGCCCCCAGCCCCTGGATGTTTCATATAAATGGAATCATACACTGAGTGACCTTCTGTGTATGGGATCCCCACCAGATAAACCACCTGCACCAAGTCCAAGCTCAGCTCTGCTTTCAAGGAACCCAACAAGGACTCCCATCAACATCCATAGCAGGGGCCTCGGTTCAGGCACTCCAGGCCCAGGCCACCGCCCCGCTGACATGATACCTGACCTGGAGGCCAGGAGGGGCCTCTTACCTCTGCTCCGAGCACATCACAAGAGAAAGCAAACCACCCAGTTCATCCTGATGTTGCCAAAACCCAAGACAAGAATTCCACCTCAAGGCGCTTCCTTTCCCAAGAACACACGGGCAGCTGAGCTTCCATGAAATCAGTCTCCAGTTCCGGACACACAAGGCTTTCTGCCCCCTGCACCTTCCCTGTGCACAGACATCACTGGAGGAGGAACCGGGCTGCACTCTGCCTGCTCCAGGGTTCCGTTTACTCACGTTTGTCCAGATGTGCATGACTCAGACCAAGGGACTGCCCTGTACTCCGCCTCCAGAAACCCCGAGGGTCCCGACAGCCGGGACATGTGAGAGGGCTACAGCCTAAAACCCCTGCAGGCCCCAGCTGGCTGTCGGCCCCGCCCCTCCCTCTGCCTCCTCCCCCCGCAGGATCCTGACTGCCTCCCAGCCCTGCCCCCACCCGCTTTCCAGGTCCCCAAGCTGCAAGGGTCCAGGGCAGTGTGATTGTGTCACGTCTGGCTTCGCGGTTTGGGGTCTTCCAGGCATTTACTGGGCCCACCACCCATCCCGGGGCCAGGCTGATAGAGGGCCCGGGCCTGAGGGTGCTGACCTCACAAAAGTGGTCACTCCCCACTTCTTTAAGGAACTTGTCCTGGTCTCCTTTTTCTACCCACCCCATCCCTTCTCGCCTCCACTCGCAAGGGAACACACCCCGCAAGCCCCCCCTTTACCTGCTGTCACCCCTGCTAGACCCCAGCTCTCCATCCCTGGCGACCACCTAACACCGGCAGGGCTCAGCGAATGTCTGTTGACTGAATTGCACGCGCGCCATACACACAACACACACACACGCTCACCACACACATGCACGCACACAGCACAACACACACGGCCCACATCACACACAGCAGCCCTCTGTCTCGGCTACATGGTGGAAGCACCTGAGTTGCTTAACAAGGAACTGAAGCCGGGTCATCCCCGGGGATCCTGATTCGGTGGGTCTGGGCTGGCTGGGCTTTCCGAATCCCCCAGGTGAGCCCAGTGTGCGGCCCCAGTGGTTCTCAAGCATCAGGATCACCTGGCAGACTTGTTAGAACACAGGCTTCCGGGCCCCCGGCAGGCCTGCAGTGGGGCCCTAGGACCTGCACTTCTCACGGCAGGAGCAGGGGGTGGGGGACCCTCAGGACACGGAGTAAGTGTCTTCTCCAGGCAGAGCTGGGAGCAAAGGGGCAGGGACCAGGGACATGGAGGGGCCTGGGGAGGCAAGGGGCCCGTGGAAGGCAGAGGACAGGGGAGGGGGTTGGCGGGGCAGTAAGCGCAGACCCCACGGGATTTGAGAAGACAGATTAGAGGAGGCAGCCGACTTTGCTGCCATGAGGCAGTGAGTGAGCCCAGGTGTCCTCCGCCCTTGCTCCAGGGTGTCCCTGGGGCCTGGAGTGGGCTGAGTCAGCCACCAGCATCTTCCCCAGACAAGGCAGAGCCTCCCCGCCGGCCTCCCTGCCTCCTCTCTGCCCCACCACCGTCCCTTCTCCACTTGGCAGCTCCAGTGATTGTCCCATAAATGTCAGCCAGGCTGTGTCACTTCCCTTGCTTAAAATCCTCCCAAGAGGTCCCCCAGGGCACCCGAACTAAGTTCAAACCCTACGTCCATTGGTCATGCCCTTCTGCAGAGGCCTCGAGACCTCCGCACAACTGAGGGGGCTCCAGATGTGGGCTCTGAAGCCACCGCCACTCATGCAGAGTCACTGCCTCCCAAGGGCTGCCCCCAGCCCATTCCTGGGGCACATGGGGCCCTCTTGCGGGCCATGTTGGCACCAGGGCTCGCTGAAGGCCTTGCTGAACCTTCCGGAGATGCACGGCATCTAGGACACACCCACCCTGCCTTCCCTCTCTTGGGATTGGACTTACATAAACCCTGGGGAACTTCAGCCTTCGCCTTTGTTAACTGATCTTAATATAAGGGGATCCCCTAGTTATAATGCTACACAGGAGCAAAAGGACACCAGTTCTGTTACCCTGCTAAGTACTCCTTTCCACCCACGGAGAGACCCGCTGTCTGAGGGCAGTTTCCCCTGTGCCAGAGATGTGGGACAAGTGATTTGATAGGGAAGCATTCCTAGGGAAAACTGGCCAAGGCGTGAGGAGTAGGTCGGGGAAGGGGAGGGACTGGCAGGGATGGACGTCAGCTCGACGTCATCTGGGTGTGTGGGATCTTCCTTGAGGCACCCTGATGACCTCGCACGTATCCAAGCGCCACGGAGGCAGAGGCTTGAACCACAGCTGATCTGAATGTGGTGGGAAGGCAGAATAACGCCCCCAAAGATGTCCACATCCCAATCCATAGAACCTGTGGATATGCTACCTTCTACAGCATAAAGCACTTCTCAGGTGGGATTGGATAAAGATTCTGAGATGGGAAGACATCCTGGATTATCTGGGTGGCCCAACGTGATACAAGGGTCCCTGTGAGAAGGAGAAAGATTCCACTATGAAGACAGGTTGCAGTGGCCTGATTGCCACGGGGCCGCGGGCCGGGGGAACGCAGGTGGCCTCCAGATGTGGGAAAAGGCCAGGAGAAGGATCCTCCCCCTGAGACTTTAGAAGGAGTGCGGCCCTGCAGCACCTCGATTTTAGCCCAGAGGAACGCACGGCAAACTTCTGGCCTCCGGAGCTGTGCGGTAATAAATTTGTATTAAGCCACCAAGCCTGCGATAGTTTGTGAGAGCAGCAACAGGAATCTAACCCTGAGCCTAGGGAACGCCTTGATCCTCAGAGCAGGAGAGGGCGGGGGGCCTGGGAGGAGGCTGTCCTGAGGCCAGTCCTCCTGGGGTCCTGGCTCTGCAGCCTAGGACTGGCTCCTCAGCAAGTCGCATCGCGGTCAGCCGGCCTCTGGTGTTGATGTCCTCCTTTTCTGGTGTGTGGGACAAGGGCCTGGGAGGCTAACACCTTTGGCTTCTCTTCTTACTGTCTATGTGTGTAATAAACTGTGGAATCTAAAAGTGGGTGGTTGTGTATTCATTAACCCAGTCCCTGAGGGCTTGGTGCTGGCCCTGCCTGTGTGTTTGAGAGTGTGACCCAGACCCAGCCTCAGCAGACCCTCAGGGGGCTGGGCAGGAATTACACCCGAAGGGAGGGGAGCTGCCCAGCACGGAGACTTAGACCCCCAGGCCCTCCAGGCTCTGGGGGGGGGGGGGTAGGTGTGGCCGCAGTGCCCAAGGGCAGGGGCCTGAAGCCGCAGGTATGCGCATTAGCAGCAAAGCACACAGGTGCTGGAAAAGGGATCCCAACGGCCAGGGAGGGGGGAAAAGAGATAAGGCTGTAGAGGTTACTTCACCCACTGAGAATTACTTGCCTCGGGGATGGACTCGGACCCCACGGACTGAAAGTGAACATGCAGCCCCTCCTGTGCAGCTGTAGGAGCACCACCGAGGTCCCTGCTCCCCGGCGGCCATCAGGGGTGCCATTAATACTCCTGCTAACGGCCAGGCAGGCGACGGGGGTTGTCCACAGACCAGGAAAGGTGGTTGTTTCCTTCGGGAAATACAAGGGCCCAAGCTGCACTTTTCATGCCAAACTACTCATGGAAGCCAGTGGGCAGCCGGCCACCCCAGGATTCTCAGAGCCCAGAGCCTCAGAAGGTGGCTCCACCTGGATGCCTGGCCGAGCTGACAAGGGTGGCCCTTCAGCGACAGCACAAAGGGGAAACCTCTGCTCTCTTGTCTGGATGCACCTTTATCTTTTCTTTCACTAAACCCAGCTCCCCGCCACCTCCATTCACCACCTGCCCCAACCCCCCTGCCCCCTGTGAGGTTTCCATCCCCTGTATCTTCCCTCTGGCTTCTCTCCTTCTCTCCTTCCAATTTAGGGATGCTGAAGCCCCCAGGCACCGGGAGCACGCTCAGCCACAAACGACCCTCAGGGACAATGACAAGTTTCACTCATGATCTGGAAGAAAAGACTGGAGGGAAGGAGGTGGGTTTAAATCAGAAGGTGGCGAACGTTTTTTTGCAAAGCACCGATGGGAACTCTTTTAGACTTCACAGGCCCTAGAGTCTATCACAACCAGCCAACTTTGTCGCTCCTGTAGCACAAAAGCAGCCACAGACAATATGTAAATAAGTGGGCCTGGCTGGGTTCTAGAAAACTAATTACGCAAACAGCCAACAGGCTGATTTGGCCTGCGGGCAGTTTGCCAGCCCGTGGTTTACATGTTCACAGAATCCAACAAGTTAAAATTAGAAGGAACTTAGCCATTCAGTCCAGGGATGGCAGATGGGCTTCAGCCCACCTACTGACTCTGATTCTCAGTAGTGGCTCCTGGCACACTTCTGTTGAGAAGGATTCTGAGGCCAACAGTCAGCTCAGAGGTAAAGGGTCATAATTGAACAGCATCCTATGCCATGGGTAGGGAGGGGGCGGTGGCAGCCCCAGTGCCTTGTATTGACGACTTGATTAACTAAACTCCTGCGTTTTATATGTGAATAGCTAGACCCAGAGAGGTCAAGTGACTTTCTCAAGGCTGCACAGCTAAACCCAAGGGAGTTGCTTATTTTTTTTAAATTAATTAATTTATTTGGCTGTGTTGGGTCTTCGTTGCTGCATGCAGGCTTTCTCTAGTTGCGGCGAGCGGGGGCTACTCTTCGTTGTGGTGCACGGGCTTCTCATTGCAGTGGCTTCTTTTGTTGCAGAACACAGGCTCTAGGCGCGTGGGCTTCAGTAGCTGTGGCACGTGGGCTCAGTAGTTGTGGCTCGTGGGCTCTAGAGTGTAGGCTCAGTAGTTGTGGTACACGGGCTTGGTTGCTCCACGGCATGTGGGATCTTGCTGGACCAGGGCTCAAACTCGTGTCCCATGCATTGGCAGGCGGATTCTTAACCACTGCGCCACCAGGGAAGTCCAAGGGAGTTGCTTATCAGCCGGTTTCTTCATTTTACTCTGCAGCAGAATGGCAAGTTACGTTCATCCCATTGTCTCATCTTCACGTCTAAACCAAAGAATTCCCCGAGGCCCCTTTCTACCAAGTTTCCTAGCCTGGCCTCTTGAGAGCTAAGTGACAGAGCCCAGGTCCCAGTTAATCCTTGATTTGTGAGAATCGACGTTCTAGGGGCTTTCAAACCCATCAAAACATCAAATTTGTGATGTTTGAAACATTGAAAGCCACTCCCATGGAGCGCTGCCTGCCGGGTCCTTGTTCATAGTGGGGCATGAAGTGGCCCCCATGATAAGTGGTGGTTTCCCTCCTTGGCAGGAAATATTTCGCAAGCGTTGTGGGCCACTATCTTGTGGTCCCTGCTGGGCTGAGGCCGATCTCGAGCCCACATCAGCATTCTGAAACATCAGGCTCTGGTATTTCTCACCCGTGGGTCTATTTCCTGAGATTCTAAACGGTTATGAGTATCAGATAATAACAGACAGGGTCTTTATTAATGCCAACTAGTAAGCAACTGCAGTAACAAACTCGAAACAGGACGCAGGTCAAACTTTTGGAAGAAACTTTTACAACCCCGAACTCTGTCAGCGAGGTTATTTTATTTTAAAAGCGGATTGGGGGCTTCCCTGGTGGCGCAGTGGTTGAGAGTCCGCCTGCCGATGCAGGGG
>NW_006788807.1:871745-874358 GCF_000442215.2 Lipotes vexillifer | reverse complement strand
GGCGCTTCCGGATCCTGTGCTCCACAAGGGGAAAGGCCACAACAGTGAGAGGCCCGCATACAGACCAAAAAAAAAAAAAAAAAATGCGGATTGACCACTGTTACTGCACATCTGGTATCAAAGCTTTGAAATTGTTTGGGCCTCAGTGGACTTGGCTGGTAAATGGAGTAATACTAGCCCCGTGGCCGTTACAGTGGTCAAAGATATAACAGACTGTAGCATCAGCCCACACCCCCAGGCCATCAGAGAGTCACTCATGGCCTTGGTGGACAAGGCTTCCTCCCTCCAGCACCCACGGCTCCCTCTGCCCTGCCCCAGCATGTGCAGCCAGAAGAGCCAGGGAGAGACCGCCCGCAGGTGCAGCCCCCAAGCAACGAGGAATGACGGAAAGGACCCCGGCGTCTTCGCCCCTCAGTGGACAACTCTGTGGAATCGTTTGGTGTGTGAAATTTTATACAGTCTCTCAGAAGGTCCCCAAGGGTGCTTGAGGCCTATTTCCCCCTGTCATGAACACACCTTTCATTGGTTCTCTTCTCTTCTGTCCCATTTATTCCCTTCCTCCCCATGTGTCCTGGGGTCATCTCTCAAATTAACTACCTATACCCAAATCCTTGTCTCAGGGACACACTTATCCTTAGGCTGGCATGAGAATGTGTGTGCCCCCGACCCCACCCTGACACCAGGAAGGGGATGAGAGGATTAAGCCCTGTGGGCAGCCATGGGGAGCACCTAGTAAATCCCATTTTGCACTATCAGAGTCAGTGAAGATCAGGAAGCTGAAGTGGCCAGTAGCAGTCATGGCATTTGCTGTCCAGCATGCTTGCCTAGCCCCTATCTGATGGTTACTCTGGGAGCTCCCTCTCATCACATGGTCCTGGTGGGGCTGATAATCCCTTCACCCGCCCCCTCCTCAGCCACTGCAGTGGGCATGTGACCCAGGGTATCCAATCAGAATATTTCATCCTCCTGGACATTCTGATTAGCCCAGGCCAGTCCAATCAGAATCCTCCCTGAGGTTAATATGGGACCCTGGGAGAGACTGGATACGAGGCTTGCAAATCAGAATTGTAAACTGAGAAGGTATCCCTGGAGTTGGGGATGCCTGGGATTCCACCTGCCATGAGAAGAGAGCTTGTGTGCAGAATGAGGATAAATAGAGTCAAGTTGAGATATGAGAGATGGCCCACATCACCAGAGCCACTGGATCCAGCTGTACCTGAAACCATATTGTCTTTGGATCGTGTGGTTACTAGAACAAACATAGTCCCTTTTTTTGCTTAACTTGAGTTGGATTTCTGTCACTTACAACCAAAAGGTTTTGGACGAGAGGGAAATTTTTTAGCTGTGCCTACTTGTGTTACCAAACCAGGTTCATCTTGACCGATGCATAGCAAGCCAAAACGCTGAAATGCTGAGGTTTGCAGCAAAGAGAATGTTTATTCACAAGGCAGCCCAGCGAGGAGACAGGAGAACAAATCTCAAATCTGCCTTCCTGAAGGGAAGGGGCTCGGGGTATTTATGGGATAATGAATAAGGAAGCAGGGTGGGCTGAGGCATGGGGAGCATGGGGAAAGGTGATTGGGAAAAGGTGCAGTAATTGTCATTCTCCACAGGCGTAGCTACAGGCTTATGCACATTCTGAGGGTGGAGTTTTCAGCCGTCCAATGTCAAAAGGTCACTTAGCGGGACATTTGTGCATGCCTGGTTGGACAGCGGTGGTCCTCTCCAGTCTTAACCAGCTCAGCTAGAACTAGACGCAGCTGACCCCAAGTTTCTAAAAAACAACTCTTGCGAACATCTTATTGTTTAGGCTTCATGCCGTTTGGAGGACATGCAAGTTTTAAAAAGACCTTACTTAGTGAAGGCAGGTGAAATGGGTTTGACTCATTACTCACAGTTTCACCTGGAAGGATTTCTTTTCCTGACAAAAGCCAAGCTGTTCTGCATTACCCTGTGCCCCTTGCCCCAGCTTCTACTAATGGGCACTGGAGGAAAACAATGTACTTTAATTTCCAGGACTGCTCAGAGCTAAGTTGGAATTTACCAACTATCTAGTCAATTGGTCAATACTTTATTAGGGATCTTTAAACAACTGCAGAGCGGCAAACAGAAGATCTGAGAAGTCAACAATTAGCGCCAAGTAACTTCCTAGTGTGCAATCAGAGGTCAAAAAGAGAGAATCCAGGAAAAGCCCAAATAGATATCCATTAGCCACAAGGGATAGCGATGTCATCAATTACTTAACATGGAGAGACTGAAGTTACACCCCTCTCTGTATCCATTCAGTCACCCATTCATCTATTTATTAACAGACATTTATTTAAAGGTGTTATTTGGATTGTGTTTTATTTTGTGTCCCCTCAAAGCAAACCCTGAGACAAGGATTCGAATATAAGAGGGTGGTTTCTGGTGACTTGCACAGGCCAGCTCTGCCTTTGAACTTCTCAACCATTCATTCCTTGGTGCTGTTCCAGGTGGAATTGTTTTAACCGCAAATATCAGGACACGCAAGTAATGGTGGCCTAAGAAATAGTGAAACAATTATTTCATAAAATAAGAATCCTGTGGATGTGACAGTTTTGGTGTAGCAGCCCACTGACATCAGGAAAGATC
>NW_006788807.1:871354-871735 GCF_000442215.2 Lipotes vexillifer | reverse complement strand
ATTCCTGCACCACCAACCTCAGAGTGTTGGTTTATCACCCTCTTGCTTATCACCTTATGGTCACAGGATGGCTGCTGCAGCTCCAGACATCATAACCACATACAAGTGGGGGAGGGACAACAGCAGATGGTATTCGAGTTGTTCCAGTCTCCCTCCACTTTAGCACTTTAGTGAACTCCAGTCAGTTTCCAACTGCCTTTACCTGGAGACTTTTTCCGAAAACCACAGAAGTCTACTACACCCATGAGCATCAGATCAGAATTGACAAAAACTTCATATCCCCCAAAGCCACCCCCAACCAATGATTGAGAAGGAGTTGGTATATAAATACCCTAGTTCCCTTGTTCCTCTGAGGGATGACTCCAAAGCAAATGATTTACA
>NW_006788807.1:844214-871344 GCF_000442215.2 Lipotes vexillifer | reverse complement strand
TCCCTACATGATCAAGCTCCAGTCACCCATAGTAGTGCCTATAATGCACCCTTTGTTAGACACCTTCCCTTCCCTGTCTCAATTCCCTGACCGCCTTCCAGTGTTTCCTGTGTTTATTGTACCCTCAAAACTGCTTTCCCTCCAGTTCTAATCTCAGGGAATGTTGGGGGTCCCCAAAGTGAGACAGATTTCCCCCTTTATCAGGGAGGGAAGATCTTTCCCCAAATCCCCTGGTAGACTTCCCCTTAGCCAGACTTGGGTCACACGCCTCCCCCACCTGCCTCCAGCTGCCCCAGGGGGAGTTGAAACAGAATCTGACAAAGGGAAGCAGGACAGTTATGCCTCCTGAAGTTGGGCTCACTGCCCCCACCCCCCGCCCAGCCCAGATCAGGGTTTTGTGAGCAAGATGAACAGAACAGGCAATGATTGTTGAGTGGGCAATTATGCAGCGTCGGGTTCTATTCAGTAGTTTTAAATCAGTGCCTGAGACAATAACACAGAAGTCATGCCTGGAACATGTACAGAAGACAGGACACCAGGAGGCGTAGCAAGTGTGCTGCACAAGAGAATAAGAAGCCTCCATGAACCTTACCGAATGATGGACTGTTTAGTGGGGTTAGTGAGGTTTAGTGGGAGTTAGTGTAACTGCCTGTAGCTGTGGCCAAAACCAAAAACAAACAAAAACTAAGAAAACAAAAATAAGCACACAAGTGTTGGATGGAAAAGTGAAGGCTTATCAAGAACACAGTGACAAAGGTGTAGGGATAATTCCGTGTGTCGGCTGCCCGTCTCCAACAGGATCACAGGTTCACCCCACAAAGGAAGATGTTGAGACAGAGAGAAGTGAAAGTCCTGTGCTTCTTGTCCTGGACTGGCATAGCTGGGGATCGGCACCACCTGTGACATCCCTTGAACTAAGCAGTAACCAAACGGAGTGTACTCAGAGGAGAGTGGCCAGGATAAAGACAGACCTGGATGCTGCATCACGGGAGAAGAGGCATCTGCTGGAGGGCATGGTGAAGAGAAAACTGTATTCGTGCAGGTACTGGAACGATACAAAGATTTCTGCCTCTTCCCGCTGACAACAAATATTTGAACTTGGCTATATTGTCCTCTTCCGGTCTCATTACTCAGTGTCCAGACAGAGAATCAAGAACCTCTTTAGGTATTTCCAACAGGAGAGATTTAATACAGGGAATTTGTTACAAAGATATTGGAAGGGGTGGAGGTGCAAACAGGGAGAGTTCAGGATACCCAGAGAATAATACCTGCGGGAAGCCATGATCACCTTTGGGGCTGGAGGAACAACAGGGAAAATGGGATAACCCAGAGCCCCTGGAGCCACCTGAGCAGGAACCTGCATTGTTGCTGCTTCTGCTGGAGGCTCAGTATGCAACAGAAAGAATAAGATTAGCTTCGTCTTTGGCCGCTTTTCAGCATCTGTCCGTGCCTCCCCTTGGAGGAAACTCAGCAGAAGCCCGCTGGTAAGAGAGCCTGGGAAATGGCACTTGCAGAATTCCAGCCCCTTGGACATGGAGCGTCAGGTGGTTCACAGAGCAGGGTGGAAGATGTAGAGAGGATGTGTGGGTGGATGTAAGGAACGCTGTGTAATGGCAGAACTGGACGAGAGAGAGAGAGAGAGAGAGAGAGAGAGAGAGAGAGAGAGAGAGAGAAAGGACAACTGCCCTCTTCCGTGCTGTGTCACGGGTGTTCCAACATCTCACAGGTCATTGGACAAGATGTTCTATAAGGTCCCTTCAATGCATAAGAGTCTCAAATTCCAATTATGTATTGTCCACATTCACATTTCCATGGCTGTCTTCCATGGCAAGGTTTTATGCGTTTCACGGGGTGTGAGGGGGTGATTATTTGGCTCCCAGTAGACACCGATCTCCCTGGGAACTGGGCTCACAGTGGACTTCTCATCCTACTGCCTACCTGTCTCCCGGTGCTGCCTTCACCAATGTCATCGCTAGGCTGACGGGCTTCTCTGTGTGCGGGGCTTATTTAAAACTCCACTCTGCTCTTGAAATGCACCCAGGGTCTTAAAGGAAAGATCCCTTCCAAAAATTGGACAGGCACCAAAATAAATTATGCAGAAAAATAAAACCTTTTTCTCCCGCACAAAAGAAATTTAAGAGCTCATTAGCCTTAGGAATAAATAGTGTTTTCTAATGTGTGAGGCCAGTGGGCAGAACCATGAATATTCATGAGCAATCTCCCTGCCCCTCCATCCTGAAATGAACGTGTTGGAATTCATCCATTTGAATGTGTTGGAATGAATGGCTAGGTACCGCCCATTTGGGGGAAAGATATTAAGTATTGGTAGGCTGCTTGACCAAAAATGCTCTATAAACAGGATTTCTGACATTTTCATTAGAACTTGCACCACTTTCTGACACAAGTTAACTCCTGGCAAATGCAGTGGAAAAAACTGGCCAAACTATTGATTTCAGATCAAAAATCTGGATCAAGGAGGTTTCCAGGTAGTTTTATAAACTCTACTGCCCACCCCACGCCCCTCCCCAGTAAATAACAACTCTTCCCACCGTGGCTCTCGTGCTGCTCCTCTGTCTCCCACCATATGAGGAGAAAGTCTCATGGGAACCAAACCAGTGTGGCGAGCAGAGCCTCCTGAAATCTGATTAGGAGCATGCCAGTCCTTGTGGACAAAGCCCTGGGGTCTTTCCCTCCCTGAGGGTCTTTTGGGTTTTTTTCAGGGTTGGATTAAGCCAGTGGTTCTCAACATTGACTGCATATTAACATCATCTCGGGAGCTTTTCTGTATCGTGATACCCACACTGCAGACTCCCAGACCCAGCAGTGTCTGGGTGTGCGCTCGAGGCGCAGCACTTTACCACCTGAGCAATTCCAACATACAGCCAAGGGCTCTGCGGTGCCTGGTTTCTAAGACTCTGCCATCAGTCCCCACCCTTCCTATCCTACACGCAGCTCCCCCACAGAGAGGGGCAGTGTGTTCCTCCCCCCTGAACCTGGCGGGAGTGATGCATGCCATTTCTGGTCTAGCTTACCAGGGAAGTGGCAGTTTCTGCTTTCTTCCCCCTAGAATGTTTGCTCTTATGACGGTTCCCACGCAGAAGCCGGCTGCCATGCCGTGAGATGCCCAAGCCACACAGAGAAACCACATGGTGCGGGGTGCTATCAAGGAGACAGCTAATCATCAGCTGCCACCCACGTGGGGCAACCCTCTGGGGGGTCCAGCCCAGTCCAGCCTTCAGATGCCTGCAGTCCTCGTTGACACTGACAAGACAAAAGTGAAAGCGCCCTGCTGAGCCTGGTCCATCTGTAGAAGCATGAGAGGGAATGAATCATTATTTGAAGCCAGTAGGTTTGGGCTTATCATCTGCCAAACAGCAATGGTCAGATGGAACCACTGAGAACCACAGAATCAAGGGGCGCCATCCACAGGTAGACACTCTCCTAAGATAACTACTGTCCCCAGGGCATGAGGACAGTCTGCATCTACAGGGCCCAAGCCCCGTCCAAACCCTGAATCCCACCCACTCCCACAGCCTGCTGGGGCAGGGGCAACACAGAGAACAGAGGGGAATCACTTCTGTCCAGGGAGAAGCTAACCAACAGGTGTTCCCTTCTGGTCCAAAGATGTATTTGGTCTACTTTTAATTTTACTACCAGTATTATTAATTTTTATATAGTGTGTTATAATTCATAGAGTTCTCGATCCCACTGGGTCCCTCTGATACTTCTGGAAGGGAAATACGATCAACAGTCCATTTTGCAGATGAGGGAGCCAAAGGCTCTGAGAGATTATGTGACTTTGCCCAGATGGCATAGCCGGTAAGTAGAGGGATTGGTCTTGAGACCAAGCCAGGGCCTTTTCCCACTATGCTACACTGTTTCTCTGTTTTGGAAAAACAAACATAAATAACATTTGGAGAGTGTGGTAGAAAGTGCTGGTTGCCATTCAATATCTGTTCTCACTTTCTGGCACAATAACAAAACATTGATTATATTCAGGGAAAGAATGTATCCAGACAAACTCACATTTCCCCATCTCTCTTGTAGCTAGGTGTGGATGTGCGACTAAGTGAGATGTAAGCGTGGGTGTTGGTGGGGCTTCCAGGAAACCTGCTTCAAAGACACCTGTCTCAATTAAGAGAACTACCTCTTTTGCCTTTTGTCTTTCTTCCAGACTACAGTTCATACAATGGCTGGAGCTCCAGCAGCCATATTGGACCATGAAGACGCTCTGAGGGCAGAAGCTACTTACTACAGACAATGGAGCAGAAATACATAACAAGTTTGGGTTCTGCCCTGGGTTGCCTACTTCTAAACTTCTTATTAAGTGAAAGGACAAATGCTTGGGGATTTAAGTCATTATTTTTTAGATCTCTGTTACAGTCAACTGCAATTTCAAGTTTATAAAGTTTACATAACTGATTGTTAAATTCTAATTGAAGTTACAATTTGATGGTACAGCTAAATCTTAGGACACCAAAAGTCTATATTCCATCCTAGGGCAACAGACGCTTTACAGTAAGGTCTTGATTCCAGCAGGCATGTGTACACCACAGGGGGAAAGGTGGGTCTGCCATAGAGTGGATGTGCAGTTTATATTTGTTAGATGGACAAAGACTTCTGTATACATCAGTTGTGCCCATTTCTGGTCACCACACCTCTGTTCCCTGTCATCCTCTTAAGGACTTGAGAAATGTATCACAAGAGTGACTTTTTTTTTGGCCCAGGGAGAGCAGGGGCTAGGTTTTCTGGAGAAAATCAGCCTCAGCCCTCAGTCCTCAGAAGCCTTATATCCTGTCTCTCCTGGTGGCCTTGAATTTGCCTTTGAACTTAATGTTATACTCATGGAGGTTTTTAAAGATGCTTGCATGGTTGCATTCCTGTGACTTTCCATGATAAGAGTTTGCTGTTTGGGTTGGGATCCACAATGAAGTCAAGTGGAGCATCCTGAACCCAACCAGAAGCTCAGCCCAACCAAGCCCAGTCAAACCCACTAAAGATTAACCAACTGCAGCCAAACTACTGTGTCATGAGTATGAAGTTAAACGGTTGTTGATGTAAACCACTGAGATTGTGGGGTTGTTTGTTATGCAACATCATCACAGAAGTGGCTGACTCATACACCATCCATTCAGATAGCTGTGCAGGAAACCTGAATGTCACCTTTCTCTCCTACCTCTCCCTCATGACTCACATCCAGTCCCCAAGCCCTAAATGCTTCTCCAAGCCCTCCCAGCCTCTCCAACCCTTCTGCCCTAGACCAGGCTGCACCTCTCTGCACTAGAGTTCTTCTCCAGTGGCCTTCCTGCTTTTAAAGCACCCCTTTCTCTCTAGATGCCAGTGAGGTGCCTGAAGTGCACACCAGATCATGGCCCTCCCTCACCTGAAACCCTTCTGTAGGGCTCAGCTGGGGCATGACAAGGGACTTCTGTGAATACATGCCATCCCTCGTCCTGGGATGCTCTCCACTCGGAACCTAATCCAGCTCCAGTTCCCACCGTGCAGAGCTGGTGAGCTCCTTCAGACACTCTCCTTGACTCTGCAATGTCTTGCTGAGCGCTGTCCTACCCAGTGCCCCATCCTGATCCCCGGATCACCCTTTAGGACACTGTTAAAATTGCCTGTGGCTTGTTCAACTTGTCCATAAACTGTGAACTCCCAGAGGGCAGGGCCTGAATACATTTCCCCAGAATAAACTCTGTGAGCATGTCCAGCCCGAAGGCCTGAGCCACTGCCAGCAAAGAGCCGATCCAACATCATCTCGTTCTGGAGGAGGCACCATCCCTCCAAGGCAGAGGCTCAGCTCTGCCTGGAATCAGTGGGTCTGGCTAGAAAACTCGAGGCAGGAGGGGAGGAACCAGGGAGTGAGGAAAAGCATATTTCGGGGGAAGAGGGAAAGACAGAGAGAAGAGGAGGGGCAAGAAGGAGAGAGTGAGAGGGCAGAGCTGAGGCTACAACCAGAAAGAGCAGGAAATATAGGCGGGTTTCCATATCCGCAGGCTCTGCTTCCGAGATTCAGCCAACCTTGGAATTCAAGGCTGGTGGGTCCGCGGATGTGGAACCCGTGGATACAGAGGCCAGCTGTCCTACACCATTTTATATAAGGGACTTGAGCATCTGCGGATTTAGGTATCCACAGGGGTCCTGGAACCAATGTCCCTCAGATATCAAGGGATAACTGTATAAAGATGGTCATGAGGACCTTTGGGGAGAGAGAAGAGCCGGCAGGAGAGAGGCCTGCTTCGTGGTCAGTCTCCCTTCCAGCTCACACCTCTCAACTCCCCCACAGAACTGGCTCAGGCCATGAGTGCTGTTGGCTCGGGCCTCCAGTTCTGGTGCCAGAAACATAAACCAGAGAGTGAGAGGCGGGAGCCCAGAGGAGGCAGGCTGGGTGCCCAGCACAGAGGATGCAAGGCCGTGGGGCTCTGCCGCCCCTGAGGTAGGCCAAGAATTCTAGTCTCCCAAGACCAGGAGAAGCTAAGGGGACATCAGGACAGCCGAGGGCCCTGGTACAGAGGGCTGCACCATGGCAGGAGGGGCTCCAGGCCAGGCCCCGCCAGGATGTGTGAATCCAAGCTGTGTCCTGGGAAGGGCTGGACCTGCCAGAATGTGGCTGCAGAGCCCACATCTCAGGCAGCTCAGGACAGAAGAGGTTTTGTCCCTAAGGAGACTCTGAGTCAAGCTGCTGGACCGTCCCAGGGACTCAGCCTGGGGTCTCGAGAAGCACATCTCCAAGGCACACCTGGCTGGAGTGTCCAGATCCATGAATCATCAGAACCACCTGGGGGTTAGGCGCCTTCCAAAACTACAGTCCCAGGCTCCACCCCGGAGACGCCGAGTCCACAGAGCTGGGGAAGGCCTGGCAAACTGTGTGCATTTTTTTTAAACCTCCCAGTGATTCTGAGAGGCAGGAAACTCAGGAATCATTGATCTAGAGCAGGGATCACCAAACTTCTGTCAAAAGCCAGACTGTGAATATTTGAGGTCTCACAGGCCAATGGGTCTCCTCAGTCTGCAGGGTGGTCCCACAAAAGCAGCCACAGATGATGCAGAAATGGGTGGCACGCTTGCGTAAACTTTATTTATGGATCCTGAAATTTGAATTTCGTAGAATTTTTAGGTGTCATGAAATTAAAACAAAGTTTTTTCCCCAATCACTTCTAAAGTAAAAATCACCCTGAGCACAAATGAAGTGGTGGACAGGACTTGGCCCAAGGGTCGTAGTTCGCAGACCCCAGCTCTGGACCAGAGCTACTATGAAGAATTACGTGTAGATGTTGAGAGCAGGAATTTAGAAACTTTCAGAGCAGTTTGGCATTGCTGTGGCATCCAAGCGTAGTGTGGAGGGCTCTGAGTAGCCGGTGGGGTGATGGCGAACACGCTGGTGAGCTCACGTGGCACGTGTTGCTTCTGGTCCCGAGAGGGAGGTCTACCTGTGGTCAGGGGCGGGTGATGGGTTGGAATGTTTAAAAACTGGTCCTTCACCCCAGAAGTTTTGAAAAGCAGTGATCTAAATTATTCCTTTGATTTCAGGTAGGATCCAAATCCTCCTTAATCTTTACTGAACCATAATCTCTAATTCCCCCTAAAATCTGCAGCCACAGCTACAACAAACAAAACAAATCATGCAAGGAAAGAAAGAGCTGAAAAGGAATATAACAAATGGTTAGTGAAAATTCTTGGAGCAGAATTTCTTTGTATTTGTCTGTTTTCCAAGTTTTTCTTTGTATTTGTCTGTTTTCCAAGTTTTCTGTAAGGAACAGGTGTGAATTTTATCATTGAGAGTTTGGGGGGTTTGGGTTTATTTAAAATAAGAAATGGCTTTACAGAAATTCTCTGGAGACTGATCTCTCCTTTGGACAACCCTTCACAGTGTCTACCAGCCCTTCAGTCAGGAGGTTCTCTTTTTTTATTTTCCTTAAATTTTTAGTGGAGTCTAGTTGATTTACAATGTTGTGTTAGTTGCAGGTGTACAGCAAAGTGAATCAGTTATACGTATACGTACATCCACTCCCTTTTAGATTCTTTTCCCATATAGGTCATTACAGTGTATTGAGAAGAGGAAATTCATTTTTATATTTAATCCACGTCTAGAGGATCAGGGAAGAGAAAGGCGAAAATGGAAAACACATGCTGTCCCTCTGACTGCAGAGCTCCAGTTCTCGTTATTCTTTGGTATCTTTACCATGAGGTTCGTGGGTGGGGGGCAGGGTGGCGGTCAGGGCAGAGATGCCGCCAGTGGTCAGGAGTCCACGGCTGTGAGGCCCGAGGGAGCAGAGAGCTTCCCGCGCTGACCAGCTCAACCCCAGGGCGTCTGCTGGACCCTCCCCAGTGAGTGCCTGTCAGCAGATCTGAGAAAGAGTGTGCTAGAAAGTTCAGGGCAACACCACCTCCTTCTAGGGAAAATCCCAAATGCCCAGGGATCACGGGCCTCCGTGGACTGGGGTTCGAACCCTGACTTGACCACTTTTTTGCTGTGAATTTCAGGCAGAGCAGTGGAGCTTGCCGAGCCTCAGTTTCCCCCTCCAAGACAATGGGGGTAAATAGTGCGACCCCAGCTCCTTAGCAGGGAGTCATGGAGAGCAAACTCCTGACACGGGTGGGCTCGGAGATGCTAGCTGATTGAGGTCAAGGTCATTACCCCAGGCGAAGGGCAGGACGTGATAACTCCTTCAAAGTGAACTGGCTCTTCGAGAAGACATGAGCTGGGAGGAAGATGCTTTCTTTCTGGGCTCCAGCCCTGCACGTGTGTGCACACATTTGACTCTACCTATGCGGCCGGGGAGACCGCCAGAGTTCAGGATTTCCTTTGCTCAAGATCTGCACCGTCCAATTTTGTAACCACATGAGGCTACATGTAGCTATTTAAATGTAAACTATTTCGATTAAAATGAAATAAAAAAATTCTGTTCCTTGGTTGCACTGAGCACATGTCAGATGTTCAGTAGCCACATGTGGCTGCCATCATGGACAGCACAGATTAAACCCTGCCACCATCCCAGAAGATTCCATTATTCAGAGCCGTCCTAGTGGCTCAGCAGGACCCCAGAGGACAGCCCTAGACAGTGAAGGATTCTGGTGGCGATTTGTGCTCTCATTTCTGCAACAACACCTTCTCTCTTTGAAAACAAAATTCTACAGAAGTGCCATCTCGTGTCTGGCATATTCGGGGGATGAGCAAGCAGACCCCTGGGTGGGTGAGGTTGGTGGCCCCTGCAAGCATCAGGCCCCGAAGCCGAAAGAGGCTTCTGCTCACGGGTTGACTGCTCTTAGAAAAACAACCAATAAGGAGGTGGTGCTTTTGTTTTTTTTAACAGAAATATTTTAAGGAATCTGTTTTCAAAATGGTTTGGTGCTTTCTTCACAGAAAGAGAAAGGGCGGCTCCAAGCAGTGAGGACGCTGAGCCACCCGACAGCTCAGGGGCCAAGACGGCCTCCGGACGCCCCAGATCCTCCCTGGGGCCCCAGGTTTTCTGCGGTACCTGGACGCACTGGGGCTCCCCTGGACAGTAGGATGGATCCAGCTCTGCTTCTCCAACCTTCTCCTGAGGGAGCTTGGGAATCTTGATTTCTACCTGATCTCAGATGTGGTCTGTTCCTCCCTTGGGACGTGTAGGTGCTGTCAGCGTCCTCAAGCTGTGCCACCCCTGGGAGCTCCAGCCACACCCAGCTGCCAGCACCAGCCCAGCTGAGTTGAGCGATGTCTCTGGCTAAGCCCGTTCCACCCACACTAAGGCGTGGCCATCAGAAGTGTACAAATGCTGTTCAACAGTGTACAGTCGTGCAAATACCCCGCGCCCTCGCCCCCTGGGCTGAGGGTGGTGGTGTAGCTCCGTGGACTCATTCCAGATGCCCCAGCATGCCTGAGCTCAGCTGCCCACCATGGTCACTGACCAACCCCACCCCCTTCGTCACCTCCCTCCCTCTCTGTCTCCCCGCACACATCCCTACCGCTCTGTCCTGGGATCACCTCCCAAATAAACGATTTGCCCTTGAAACATTTGTTTCAGGGTCTGATCCTGGAGAACCCAACCTAAGGCAGAGACCAAATCCCCAAACAGTCCAAGAGCAGCACCAGAAAGTTCTAGAATCAAGAGAGAAACGTGTGACTAAGATGGAAGGGGGAGGTGAGAATCCACAGAGAAGTTCTGAGCGATTTCTCAGCGAAGGAGCCAATCATCTGGGATTCCCATGGCTCAAGGGGATCTCCGAGATTCAAATATATCCTTCTAGACACTCCAGGGGGTTGAAAGCAGAAAGGGGCCCATGCCTCTGCCCTGGAGGATCAGTTTAAACACCTTCCCCATGAGGGGCCCAGATCCCTAGCAGAGGCCCAGCCCACCGAGCCAGGTCCAGTCAGCCAGAGGTTAGAGGAGACCCTCACGAGCCTCTGTGGGCACAGCACTCACTGGAAACCAGAAGGGACAGGTGCCAAACGCGGGACAGTGTAGCCCCAGAGTCAGGGGCGTCACGGGAAGGAAGGAGGCCACGTCCTGCCCTGGTCCCTGTACAGGGGGGCCAGTGGGCTGCCCTCACCCTGTCTCCTCTCCACAGAGAGATGACTCCCTTGCTGGGTGGGGTCAGAACACCCCCCAACGCCTGCACCCCAGGGCACAGCAGGCTGGCAATTGGCAGAAAGTCCTCCTCACCAGGCTCATCCATAGCTCGAGAGCAGCCGTCATCTGACAGAGAAGTGAGAGCCTAAAACTGTCCTCTATGTATGAAATAGATAACTAATAAGGACCTACTGTATAGCACAGGGAACGCTCCTCAGTACGCTGTAATGGCCTATATGGGAAAAGAATCTAAAAAAGAGTGGATATAGGTATATGTATAACTGATTCACTTTGCTGTACGGCAGAAACTAACACAACATTGTAAATCAACTATACTCCAATAAAAATCTTTTTAAATAAAATAAAACTGTCCTTGTCGGCTACATTTTGGTGTTTCTGCAAAAGCATTCAGTGAACCCAGGGTTTCCTCTTGCTGCAGAGCTGCATTGTTATGTCTGGTCACCCACGTACTTTTCCAGACTGTCTGCATCCCTGCTTCCAGAGTGGCCTGTGGGAGGAGCTGGGTCAACGGCACGGACAGCTCACTGCCTAGATTATTGGGCTGTTTTGGTTTTTAGCTTTGAATTTTGAACTAATTTTAGACTTAGAGGAAAGTTGCAAAAAATAATACAGAGTTCCCGTATGTTCCTCATTCCGCCTCTTCCCATGTTAGCGCCTCACATCACCCAGCATGGTTGTTAAGGACAGAAAATTAGCATCGGTGATTCAAGTTAACATCTGGTAACTGAGCTGCAGACGGTACTAAATTTCACCTTTCCTCCAATAATGTCCTTCTGGTGCAGAATTTTATCCACGATCCCACATTTCATTCAGTGGTTGTTTCATCTTAGTCTCCTCTAGTCTGGGACAGATACTCCGTGTTTCCTGGTCTCCAAGGACCTTGACACTTAAGAGTACTGGTCAGTTATTTTGTAGAATGTCCTTCAACTCTGGTGTGTTCAATGTTGTCTCATAGTTGGAGTGAGATTATGCATTTTTTGGCAAGAATTCCATTAAAATGATCTTGTGTCATAATGTCGAAGGGTTCATGATGCCAATATGTCCTAATACTCGTGATGTTAACCTTGATCACTAGGCTAACACTGTGTCTACCAGGTTTCTCCGCTATGAATGCAGTTGTATAAGATATACTCTTGGGTGCCTGGCTTTTTTTTCTCAATACAATAACAAGTTTTTGAGATTCAGCCATACTGTTGCAGGTATTATTTGTTCCTTTTCATTGCTGTAGAGTGTTTCATTGTATAAATATACCACCACTTCTCTCTACCTCTAGGGACGATGGGAAGCATCAGCATCTCCCTCTCCATTGCCTGCAGCACTTTGGAGGTTGGTGCACTGAGTACAGTTGTACAGTGCACGACCTGTGCAACTGGATGTGGCAAACTGTGATCCAAGGACTACCTGAATTACAATCCAGGGCCTCTGATTTCTTTACCCCAGGGGATTCTACCACATAATATTATTTGGAAACTCAAGGTGAAGCTCATGCTCTGGCATAGCAGTATGGTATAGTGGTTATATTCATGAGCTTTGAAATCTGACTCCTGGTTCAAACCTTGTTCTTGACACTCATGAGCTAGGTGAACTTGAACGAGTTACTTTTCACTGTGACTGTTCCGTCAGTCAAAGATGTGACGTTGGTAGTACCTGTCCTATAAGCCTGTTTCAAAGATTGAATGACATTTTTTAAATAGATCTTTATTGGGGTATAATTGCTTCACAATACTGTGTTAGTTTCTGTTGTACAACAAAGTGAATCAGTCATATGCATACATATATCCCCATATCCCCTCCCTCTTGAACCTCCCTCCCACCCTTCCTAACCCACATATCTAGGTCATCGCAAAGCACCGAGCTGATCTGCCTGTTCTATGCTGCTGCTTCCCAGTAGCTAATTATTTTACATTCGGTAGTTTATATATGTCGATGCTACTCTCACTTTGCCCCAGCTTCCCCCTCCCCCTCTGTGTCCTCAGGTCCATTATCTATGTCTATGTCTTTAGTCCTGCCCTGCAACTAGGTTCATCAGTACCTTTTTTTTAGATTCCATATATATGTGTTAGCATACGGTATTTGTTTTTCTCTTTCTGACTTACTTCACTCTGTATGACAGACTCTAGGTCCATCCACCTCACTACAAATAACTCAGTTTCGTTTCTTTTTATGGCTGGGTAATATCCCATTGTATATATGTGCCACATCTTCTTTATCCATTCATCTGTCAATGGATATTTAGTTTGCTTCCATGACCTGGCTACTGTAAATAGTGCTGTAATGAACATTGTGGTACATGTCTCTTTTTGAATTATAGTTTTCTCACGGTATATGCCCAGTAGTGGGATTGCTGGGTCATAGGGTAGTTCTAGTTTTAGTTTTTTAAGGAACCTCCATACTGTTCTCCATAGTAGTTGTATCAATTTACATTCCCACCAACAGTGCAGAAGGGTTCCTTTTTTACCAGCATTTATTGTTTCTGGATTTTTTTGATAATGGCCATTCTGAACAGTATGAGGTGATACCTCATTGTAGTTTTGATTTGCATTTCTCTAATAATTAGTGATATTGAGCATCTTTTCATGTGTTTCTTGGGCATCTGTATGTCTTCTTTGGTGAAATGTCTAGTCACCCAAGTCCAGGACACAGAGAGTCCCATACAGGATGAACCCTAAGAGAAACACACCAAGACACATATTAATCAAACTAACAAAAATTAAATTCAAAGCAAAAATATTGAAAGCAACAAGGGAAAAACAACAAATAACATACGAGGGAATTCCCCTAAGGTTAACAGCTGATTTCTCAGCAGAAACTCTGCAAGCCAGAAGGGAGTGGCAGGATATACATAAAGTGATGAAAGAGGAAAACCTACAACCAAGATTACTCTACCCAGCAAGGATCTCATTCAGATTCGATGGAGAAATCAAAAGCTTTTCAGACAACCAAAAGCTAAGAGAATTCAGCACCACCAAACCAGCTCTACAACAAATGCTAAAGGAACTTCTCCAGGCGGGAAACACAAGGGAAGAAAAAGACTCACAAAAACAAACCCAAAACAATTAAGAAAATGGTAATAGGGACATACATATCAATAATAACCTTGAATGTAAATGGATTAAATGCCCCAACCAAAAGACATAGACTGGCTGAATGGATACAAAAACAAGACCTGTCTATAAGAGACCAACTTCAGACCTAGGGACACATACAGACTGAAAGTGAAGGGATGGAAAAAGGTATTCCATGCAAATGGCAATCAAAAGAAAGCTGGAGTAACGATACTTGTATCAGGTGAATAATATTTAATTAGAAGAAAGCCTTTAGCATGGTGTCTGGCATATAATAAACACCCAACAAATATTGTTATTGTTAATAACATCATTGTTGTTCTTATTATTTATGAATTAGTAATAATATTATAAGACTGTTCATTTGCTTTGCAACCTCCATGGCCTAGCCAAGTTGACACATACAATTAACCATCACAGTGGGCTACAGTTTGTGGCTTCCATTCACGTAGAGGGTCTCAAAACTCAAGATCCCTGCAGCAGCCAGTGCAGTGACTAAATGAGGGAACTAGTCAGGTGGGGCTTCCTCCTGACCTTCAGGAGGAGTGGGGACTGTGGCTAACTAGGGAGCCCATGCTTTGCCCCAATCCACTCTCACGTGGCAACATGGAGCACCCTGAGTGCCAGACACACCAATTTTTTTCAAGAAATATTGAAATACGGATTTCTATGTGAATTCTATTTATTTAATGATGGCAACTAACTAATTTTTAAAAATACATGCAGGCCAAACAAATCCAAGTGTGGAAGCACCCTTAGGCAGCTCATTTGCAATTAGACTCACAGGATCTTGCTGGATCTGTCAGATTCCTTGTTTTACTGATGCGTGGAACTTTTGGTAAATAAATGGTAGCTTTGTAGAGGGGGTAGTAAGTTCTTTCAAAACAGGATTTCTCTGAAAACCCAGAGCATTTTAGTGATCACATTTTAGTGTAGATCAGAATCACCTGGAGGGCTTGTTAAAACACAGGTGCTGCGTCCCACCTCTCATCTCTGGTCCACTGGATCCAGGGTGAAGGCTAAGAATTCGCATTTCTAACAAGTCCTGCTGGCCCAGGGGCCAGACTCTGAGAACCACTGGTCTAGAGGGAAAGGAGAACATGGGTGGGTGTCGTGGCAACATGACAGGGTAGAGCCTGCAGTGGGGGCAGCTGGGCGGTCATCCTCTTTGAGGTCACTAGCTCATGCCGGTTCTGGGCTGTTACTTTGTGTTCTCCGGGTTTTCAGTCCTTCCCGTCTCCCCCTCTGGGGTCCTGTTCCTCAGAGCTCCGTAAGGAAACGTGAATGGAGGAAGGTGAGGTGAAGGCACCTCCTACAAAATTCTCCCCCCCCAACCCGTGAATGATGCCCTGAGGCCCAGGGGCCTGAGAATGAGCCTTGCTGGTCCGCCTCCGATGGTTGCACAACAATGAGTGTACTTAATGCCACCCTAAAAACGGAAAAATAACCAGGAAAACGATAAACTTTATGTTACGTATATTTTACGACAATAAAAAATATACGTGTGTGTGTGTGTGTGTGTGTGTGTGTGTGTGTAGTTTTCTGACAATTTGCTTTAGCAGCCCCGGGAAACTAATACACGCTCCATGAATGTTGGCCGAAAAATAAAGGGAGAAGGGGAAGATGCTTTTGAAGGTGATGAGTAGCAGAGCAAAAGCTTTGACCCATGTCTGTGCATCTCAAACCTAAGCCAGCCTCCCCAGCTACGGCGAGGTGGTGTCTCCTGGACTAGACACCCTCATCCCAGCCTCCTCCAAGTCACTTGACCCCGTGGCTCTTGGAGAGCTGGCTGGGAGACAACTCCGGGCCCCCAGGAGGCCAGGGCTGGAATTCGCAGGCCACATTCTCTGGGTGGGCTCCATAGCCCCCACAGGAAAAGAAGTGGCAACCCCCTCAGAGTCCCTGCACGTTGCAAGAGGGTGAGGGTCCTGCTCTGTTGGCCCACCGACCCGAACAGAAGCCGAGTGCCGTCTGCCAGGGACACCACAGCCACCATCCCCCGCCCCGCAGGGAACAGGGCCTGCTGCCTGGTGGCTCCTCCCTGGACGCCTGGCCCTGCCTTTGCTGGTTTGGGTCCAGTGGAGGCTTCTCTCCGTGGCTGAGAAACGGGAGGAAGGAGATTCACTCCAGCTGTTCTTAGATGCCGCCAACAGCTGTCTCCCCGCCGTCTAGTCTAGTCTCTGCCCCCCTCCCCCTCGGGGGCATGAATTAGGGTCTCTGCAGCTCAGCCAAGTGGGATGGGTCTACGTGTGCTCATTCAGGCCCAGGCACCTGAATTAGGAGGGGCCTCAGCCACCGCGTCACAGTGACCAGAAAATCAAGAAGAATGAACTTGGAGCCTCTCAAGAACACCTCCCTCTCCACTCTGTGAGGAAGAGGCCGCACCAGCAAGGACAGAGGCTCCTCCCATGAGGTCCCTGGCGGAGCCGGTGCCCTGGTAACCCCGCTCCACGCGCTTTACCTCACGCGCTCAGAATGTCCTACTGAGAGAGGAGGACACGATCTGGAGTCCACCTCTGGCCACAGAGAGGACAAGCGTCACTGCCACGTGGCTCCCCAGAAGGCTGGAAAAAGCTGGGGCTCCAAATGCATACCCCCTCTCCCCAAAGCTGACTTTGGAAAGAATTTCCCACATCCCGAGTTCCTGTCTCCCTTTGATTTTTCTTTAAATCATAACCACATATTTCTTGAATTTTTCCTTTGGCCAAGAAACACAGGCCTCCTGACCAGCACCCCAGCCCTACCCACCCCTCTGGCCTGGGCCCCAGACGTCCAGGCCCCTTTTTAGCTGGCAACAGGGCAAACAGACCCCCTACATGTGGAATTGAAGCTGCAGCTGGCCCAGTGCGGGAGGGACGCCCAGGCTGGAGGAGGCGCCAGAGCGGTGCCCACAAACAGGGCTGGCTGTCCACTAGTCTCAGCCTCATCATTAGCTCTGGTTAAGGGGTCAGGGCGGGGCCCTGAAAGCACTTCCTTTCCCTCCTAGACGTTCCCACCACCTGCTGCTCCAGCAACTGGATTCCCTAAATCCAGCATCCTCGCAGTTTGCCTGGCTCGGCACCACCTGCATTTAGTCCAAGCTGGGAATGAGTTTGAGACGGTCCCATGCTATTAGCTGCGCTCCTGAAAGCATTTTGCTTCTCTCTTAGCATGTCCATCCCCACCTGTACTCTTCCCTGGGCGATAAGCTCAGAGGGAGGTCGTGTGGCTCTCCTGGCTTCAGTCAGCCCTGGGCCCTGGCCCTGGCTCGGCCACTGTCAGCTGTGCCTGCTGGTCTGTCCCTTGCACTCACAGGCCTGAGTCACAGGGGCCAAACGGAGGCCCACATACCATGTGTCTGAATATCTAAATGTTATAACTCAAGCTAATGAGCCATTCAGTAAAATATGTTCCATGTCCCTACATTGACTGTATTCTTTCTAAAGGGCTAGGAGGCCAGGTTTGAATTCAGCATTCTAGGGCTCCATGGAGATCCACTGCAGGACATGGCCAGGTGCGGAGAGCTGACCCAGGCCAAGGCCTGGCCCCTGGCCTGCCCGCAACCACTCTGTCTTGTCCTGCAAAGGCCTCCTACACATGCACACAACCTCCCAGCCCCGAGTCAAATTTCCACCAACCCTTCCACAAAGAGCTGCCCCTCGGCCACCCTTGCACCTGCTCCAGTCCTGGGTTGCCGTTGGGGATGTGGTTAGGGTCAGGGAGGAGACCCGTGTGGGCCCTGGGTAGAGGCCTCCTGCCACTGGGGCAAGAGATCTAGGGTCCCAGATACATGAGGCTTGGTCCTAGAGGCCTCACAGGCTCTGGGTAGGCATGTCCCCCAGCCCCTAGCCTCCTTACCCACTGGCAAGGGGCAGAGCAGGGAAGGGCCAGAGCAGAGCCCACTAAAGTACAGGGTCCAAGGCAGTGTCCCCCTCCCTTGCTGAGGTCTAGGCCACTACTGATGTGACCTTGGGATATTTTCTCAACCTCTCTATGCCTCAGCTCCCTCCTCTGTAAAAAGGAGATTATAATAAGGCTTGCTCAACGGAAGTGGTGTGAAGGTTGACTAGGATAAAGCAAGTAAAACTCCCAGCACAGTGTCTAAAACGTAGTAAGTGAGTGAATACTGCTGCATAACAAAAGACTCCAAAGCTTAGCGACCCCAAGTAGCACACCATTTCATGATCTCTGATGATTTTGTGGGTGAAGAATTCAGGCAGGGCTAGGCTGGACAATTCTTCTGCTCCTCGTGGCATCTATGGTGGTTACTCAGTGACCAGCTGGTGGGTTGCTGGTTTGAAGGAGCTTCACTCATGTTTTGGTACTTTGCGGGGGACAGCTGGAAGGCTGGTCTCCGCTGGGACTATTGACCAGCATGCTCACCTGTGGCCCCTTGAGCGTGATGAGCTCAGGGTGGTCAAACTTCTCTCATGGCAGGTCAGGGCTCTCAGACAGGAGATGGAAGCTCCCAGACACATAAGCCCTGGGCCTGGAAACTAGGACAGCAGCACTGCTGCCATTTTCTGCTGGTCGAGTGGCCACAGAGCCTCACCTAATTCAGAGAGAAGGGACAGAGGCTCCGCGTTTCAATGGGAAGGACAGCAAAGGATGTATAGCCATCTTTATCACAGATGGAAAAATTATAACTGTTATAATTTTTCAAACAAGAGAGGTAAAATAGGAGGCCAGAAGATGGTGGGGCCATTTGGTCTACGACATCTTGAAGTATAACAAGATGATATTTGGAGCCTTAATGTTTAGTACTGTTCTGAAGGCTCTCTCCTCTCCTGACCCCTCTCCCTTACCCACCCCACATCCCATTCAGTAGATCCTCGCCTTGCGTGAGTTGATCCACTTGACCAAACTGAAGTTCCTACCGAGGGTGACGCGTGTCATGAGGTGCTGATGGGAGGTAGATGGACGTGCAGAGAGGCTCCACCTTCTCTTGTGAGGCTCACAGTCTAGGGAAGGGAATAAGGAAGATGTACATCCAGTGGGGTGATGCTAAGCCAGCTCTCGGGGAGGGGGCAGATTTGTAGTGTTTGTTGATTTTCCTGGCATGAATCCTTCCCCAGTGGTGGATTTCAAACGGCCAACATGACTTTACTGAACCTAAGCTGTTGCACATTGGCTCCGGTCCCCACTGATGGTTTCCAAAGGGTAAAAACAAGGTGGGTGTGGTCAATGCCGAGAACAAGCTGCAGGGGAGACCATGTCCGGTTGGGGTGGGATGAGGGGTGGTTCCTCCTGAAGGCGATGGCGTTTGGGGTGAGTTTGGGGGGTGGGAAGAGATGTGTGAAGACCTCCTAGGCAGGAGGGGCAGTCTGGGGAAAGACCCAGGGCTGGGAAAGCCCAGGGCGCATGGGAGACCCATCCCAGCCAGAGGCGGGACACATGGTGAAGAATGCTTGAAGATCTGATTGGAAAAGGCAAAGCAGCCGGACTTGAAAGCAGAGCTGAGGACTTCATCCACTCGGCAACAGGGAGCCGTGAAGGCTTCTGCGCAGGGGCTGACCTGATCCAGACAGAAAAGCAGGAGCAGGTGCAGGCAGCCCGGATGCAGGGGGAGCCCGGCCGGGAGGAGGGGGGCGGGGAGGGGCAGCCCCAGCTGCACAGCCAGCTCGGCTTTCACACGAGGGACACATGGCCAAGGGCCGTGATACCCTAGGCTCCGAGGTTACAGCTGGGGATTTGCAGTGACTTGTTAGTTTGCTCTGAGGAGTTATCCTCCCAGAGAAATGAGAAAAGTTAATGGCCAATTCCTGAAAACAGTTCCATCTTCCAGACAAAGAATGAGGCGCTCTCCAGTAGCCGCTGTAGGGGAGAATTTGGGGACGGGGCTTCTCCAAGGCCTCCCTGCACGAGGCCCAGCATCCTTCATGGACCCTCCAAGGCCTCAAGTCCCTCTTGGTCACCTGTCCCCACAGTGACAAAGGGAAGGCAGGACAGGGAAAGCCAAGAGTGTGTTTTGCACATGAGACGCCTGGGCCCTGGTCAGGCTGGTGGGCCACCCCTCAGCCCTGTTGTGCTCCATCTAGCCTTGTGTCATCCTAAATAAGGGTGGACATGAAGAGCCACCAAAGACCCATGTGTCCCTTACACTATGACGCATTGTCCCCTTTAATCGTCATACACATCCCATCTGAGAGTCGGTATTTATAGCCCCACTTAACAGGTGGAGCTGAGGCCCAAAGAGGTGAGAGACTCTGGCAGGCAGGATGCAGGAGGCCAAAGGCCCCTCCCTTCCCAGGGCTTGGCCTTGGGGTGTCCAGCCTGTCTGGGGACAGAAAACTCGCACCCGTGAAATAACTGGAAGGAATAGAGAAGGCTTTCTGTAGTCGTCTTCAACTCAACAACCCTGACCATGCTGGGTCTGCAGAAGCCCTTGGAAACCCCTCAGGACAACACATTTTGCCCATGTTTACTGCGTAGAAACAGCCCTTACGGTGACCCAAACGGAACCACCTCCATTCGTGTATAACCAGAGTACAACCTGGCCTCCTCGGGGCCAGGCGAACAGGGTTGAATTCACATGAAACACGGTCCTCTCCCAAAGCCTTGAAAGTGTTTTTCTAAAGTATCTGGAAGAGGCAAACACAGGAGAAGGAGGGGTGGGGAGGGAGGAAGAGAGGGAATATTCCAAACCCGCGGTGCCACCACTCTTTCTCCCCAGAGCCCCGCAGCACAGGGAGCTCTCTGCTCTCCCCTGCAGGTTCTGCAGCCCTCTGCCTGCCTCACCCCCTCCTCCCCACTCGCTCTCTCCTACCTCCCTTCTCCAGGAGACTTCCCCTCTGAGAGTAGCTCTAAGTGCTTTCTTAAGAAAATCAGTTTAGCCTCTCGGGCCTCCAGCATCTTCTGGATGCCTCCCCAGCCATTACCCAGCGAACACAACTAAGGCTGGGTGACAAAGGCCAGCCAAGTCCGAGGGACAAACGTGTTTGTCACTGTCACTCGTTTCATCGCCTGTGATGGGGAAGATTCTGAGCTGCGGCTAAAGGCACCGATGTCACCTCAGCTCAGTCACTCTGTAAGTGTGTGACCTCGATGAATTCTTTAACCCTTGGACCTTGACTTAGAATAGAAACTGGGAATGGGCGCTCCTCCCTGTGGGATGAGAGGTGCCGTGAACTTTGAATCTGCTATGTCCGGGGCTGAGGAATGATCAGCTTCCCAGCAAAAGGCACAACCAAATCTCATCCCCGAGGAAACAGGCCCAAGCAGGAGGCCGCTCCCCAGAACCATTGGTCTGTGGTCCTCAAAAGCGTCATAAAGGACATAGGGCTCTAGAGAGACATACAGGTTGAAAGCAGTGTGATCTGGGATTGGACCCTAACTCAAGGGTGGGGGGGTTTCTATAAAGGACATTCTAGGCACAGCTGGGGGGACGCGTCCTTGGATCACGCAGTAGATCATAGCTCTGAGTCCATGCCATAGCTCATGAATTTAATAAACTGTACTGAGCATGTGTAGGAAGATGCCCATGTGCTTGGGACATACACACTGAAGTATTTATGAGTAAAGCAGCAGGATGCTCCAACATTTTCAACATTTCAGAAATTAATAACAGCGGGACTTCCCTGGTGGCGCAGTGGTTAAGAATCCGCCTGCCAATGCAGGGGACGTGGGTTCGATCCCTGGTCCAGGAAGATCCCACATGCCGCGGAGAAACTAAGCCTGTGCACCACAACACAACACAAGCCTGTGCTCTAGACACATGTGCCACAGCTACTGAAGCCCATGTGCCTAGAGCCCGTGCTCCACAACAAGAGAAGCCACCGCAATGAGAAGCCCGCACACCGCAAGAAGAGTAGCCCCCGCTCGCCGCCACTAGAGAAAGCCCTCGTGCAGCAACGAAGACCCAACGCAGCCAAAAATAAGTAAATAAATAATAAAATTTTAAAAATAAATAAACAAAAAAGAAAAGAAATTAATAACAGCATGAGTGTTATATGTGCGTGTATATATGATACATATATACTCTATATATATGTTTTATATATATGGAGAGAGGACAATGCAAAATGTTAACAATTTGGAACTCTGATGACTTTTTGGCCCTGTTTTTATAAGTTTTCTGTGGAAGTATTTCAAAACAAATAGTTAAGAAGAAAAACAATAGTGGTACACAGGAGCTCTGCGGTTATGAATTTTTAAATATCAAAGAAGCTTGTTACTCAACTCTCTCATTCAACAAGCATTTACTGAGCACCTACTATATGCCAGACAGGGAACTATATGCCAACGGGGACGCAGGGAACAAAAGCCCCAGTCTAGAAGGGCAGACCAGGGTCAGGTGTGCAGTGGGCTCCACCGTGCGCTCCCCCATCCCCCTTGGACAACAGGCTCTCATTGCCCCAAGGAGCTCTGGTACCCATTGCCAGCAGGCCTTTCCTGGGAATCGCCCTCACCTGAAGGCATCCACTTGGCCTAAGGTTGCACCCCCTCCCGGCATCTAATGGCTGGTCATTTGGGGGTGTGGGTAAAGGCTTGGCTCCTTGCCTGGGTTTGGGATAACAATAAAGGCCTCCCAGATTCAGATCTCCCACAGAGTCAGCTCAGACTCCCGTGGAGACAGCATCACAGTTCAACTTCTCCCTTTGCCAAGAGCACACGATCACAGACTCAGGGTTTGTGTCCAAGGAAACTGATCAACGACAGATTCCCAACAGGAAACAAATGCCACCGTCAGATTAGGAAAATTCAAGGTGGGTCCCAAAGGGACAATGTACATGAGCGTGGGTGGGGTGGGGTGGGACCAGAGGGACAAAGCAGTGACCAGGGGCTGGGAGCAACCAGGCTGCTATCACCCCTATGCGGGACACCCCAGGAGACAGTGGACGTGTGGAGCAGCGTCCTTCGGCGAGACACAGCCAGCCCAAGATGGCCCTGCTGAGAAGGAGCTGTGACCTCCTTGCTCTCCCCGCCCCTCTGACTCCTGCCTGGGCTCCCGCTGGCTGAACCCAGACAGATGTCAAGTGCGTGAGAACTACTGATGCTCTGTGTCAGCCCCTAGGGCACAGGGGAGGGGGTGGGGGGGAGGTGAGGGTGGGTCTGGGGGCAGATGGGAGACAACCAGTGTAGGACCTAATACTCCACCTTTGGATCTTATCCCTTCAAGAATTTGATGGAAGTTCTGAACTCTCCTCGGGGAAATAGAATGAGCTCACACACCATTCTGCACCTAATTCTGAGGAATTCATGGATGTTCCTCCAGAAAGTCACTGCACCCTCAGTTAAACAATGCGGAGCTATGGAGTGGTCCAAGTAGAGCCCACATATGAGCTACAGGAGGGAGCAGAAGAGCAGAAGAACGGGAGGGGGTGACAATATCCTTATCCTACAAAGTTGGGAATCGAGAGCTACATTGGCAACTGGTGTTGGAATAGGAGGTGCTCCTATAGAAACCAAAAATAGTCATCGAAAGTTGACACATTGGGAGTAGGGAGCTGAATCCCCATCTTAACTATCGTGGGGTGAATAGCTATTGTCTAACGATGGTAATTGAGGAAGGGAGGTATAAGTTTGTGATTTGGAGTCTAGAGGCAAAACATAAACTGGAACTTCCAAAAGATGCTGTCTCTGGGGACTGGGACAGGTAGGCAAGTACGGCGGATGAGATGCAGCTGCTTTCGTTTTAAGCTTTTCTGACATATCTGAGTTGTTGCCACATAATAATACATTGCTCTTATAAATATAAATATACTTTTAGAAACCTTGCCTTTTTTTTTGAGGGGGGAGGGACTTCCCTGGTGGTCCAGTGGTTAAGACTCCATGCTTCCACTGAAGGGAGCATGGGTTCGATCCCCGGTCAGGGAACTAAGATCCCACATGCCGTGCAGTGCAGCCAAATAAGTAAATAATAAACATAAATAAAATATAAAAATCTTGCTTTTTATCTGCCATTATCTCTATCCCTCCAAGGCCCCAGAGCCAATCAAACCCTGTATCCCTCCAGAGGATGGCTCGCTCCCACCTGCAGAGCAGAAACGGCCCTGCTTCCACCACCCAATTCTGTGTCACAATAAAACCAAAATGTGGTGACTCAAAACAATAAAAATGTATTATTTCTCACGATTCTGTGGATTGACCAGGTGGTTCTGGCTGGGAGTTCAGGGGAGCTGTTGACCAGAAGCCTCCGTCTCTGTGTGTGGTGGTTCTGGCTGGGAGTTCAGGGGAGCTGTTGACCAGAAGCCTCCGTCCCTCTGTGTGTGTGTGTGTGTGTGTGTGTGTGTGTGTGTGTGTGTGTGTGTGTGTGGTGTGTGTGTGGTGTATGTTTGTGTGGTGTGTGTGTGTGTGTGGTGTGTGTGTGGTGCATGTATCTGTGTGTGTAGTGTATGTGTGTGGTATATGTTTGTGTGTGTGGTGTGTGTGTGTGTGTGGTGTGTGTGTGTATAGTGTATATGTGCGGTATATATTTTGTGTGGGGTGTGTGTGTGTGTGTATGGTGTATGGTATGTGTGCATGTTGTGTATGTTTGTGTGTGTGTGTGGTGTGTGTGTGTGTGTGGTGTATGGTATGTGTGCATGTTGTGTGTGTGTGTGTGGTGTGTGTGTGTGTGGTGTATATGTGCGGTATATATTTGTGTGTGGGGTGTGTGTGTGTGGTGTGTGTGTGGTGTATGGTATGTGTGCATGTTGTGTATGTGTGTGTGTGGTGTGTGTGTGGTGTATGGTATGTGTGCATGTTGTGTATGTTTGTGTGTGTGTGTATGGTGATTAGGTTCCAAGAAGGAACAATTCAGGAAGCAAAGGCGGAAGCTGCAGGTCTCTGCAGCCTTGGTACTTGCATATCATCACTCGCACTGTGTTCTATTTACCCAAAGAAGTCAAAGCCCAGCCCAAACTTAAGAGCAGGGAATTAGATCTCATCTCTGAGTGTGAGGAAGTGGCCAAGAATCGTGGTCATCCCAACGGGCGGAGACAAAAAAGCTTCACGGCAAAGGCTGAAGACCGTCACGTGACCCCTGCCCCTCACCCCAGCAGTGCTCCCACCGGCCACACCTTGACGGACTGTCTGCTGGCGACTTCCCGCCTGCGCTTGTGCTTCTGCACCGTCCCAGCCCTTTCGGGCCTGTCCTTTCAGTCTTCTGAGTGCAGTGCCACCCATGGTCCCAGACTGATGTGATCCCCTTGGTTCTTGATTTTTTTACTAGTATCCTGGCCTTCAGATTTTAAAGCCCCAGATGACACAAACTAAGTCTTCTAGAAAATGCTCTGTACATTTTAGTGGCAGTCACTTTGCCCTCCCCCTGGAGGGTTGTAGTTAATAAATGCAATCAGTGTTTAAATTATGTATCTGTGAGTATATACATTATACAGTCATATCTGCAAGGCTGCCGCCTTGCATAACTCCAGGGAGGCCCCATTCACAGTATAGGCTGTGTATATGGTGCCCCTGGAGTTACTCAGTGCACAGTTCACACAACTGAACATGGACTCCCTGGGTATGGATGCTTGATAAATATGTGTTTCATTTGACCTCTCCAGTGTATACTCCTTTCAGGGCAGTGGCTCAACTTGGCTGTACATTATAACCACCGGGGCAGGCCACAGCCCCAAATAATTACATCTGAATCACTTTGGGGTGGGACCCAGCATCAGTATTTTTAAAGCTCCCTAAGAGATTCCAATGTGTGATCAAGGGTTAGAACCAGTACTCTCAGGGAGTGTGTACAGAATCCTTGAAAAGGCTTGTGGTTTTTATTGTAAAACTATAAAATAGCTGGCATTATTGTAGGAAAAAATTGGAAGTCGCAGAAAAACCTAAAAAAGCAAAACCAAAAAACCACCTCCGTGCGCTATTACCCCGCTGGGATTTTCTTTTCTCTGTGAACCTATTTCCCCAAGGAGTCGTGCGCCCGAGGTTTGCCAGCTTCCATCTGCTCCTGTTTAAATGGGGAGTGGGCGGGGAGAGTTGGGGTGCTGTTGGTAAACTTCACCTTCCCTCTGGCCTCAGGCTGAACGTGTGAACCCTCTTTATCTGCAGAGGTAGCTCAGCTCCTCCTTTAACCTTTCCTAGGGACACTCGGGGTCAAAGGTCACATCCTATGCCTCCTGTGGCCTCAGTGGGCTCCAGGCGTTGGAGGGAGACTTCCATTACCTGGCTGGGCCTCACCTTGCCCTTCTGTGAGAGGCCGGCACACGCCGTCTGCCATGGCTCCCAGCTGTGCGGAGCTGGGACCCCGCGTGGCACCTCCTGAGCCTTCGTATGGGTCTAATAATCCTCCAGAACACTCAGCCGAGCCCAAGCCCTGGCCTCTCTTGACCCCAGGACCCCAGGTCTTCCTCCCTGTTTGGTGGGGTCTCTGGTTCCTGATCCAATGCCAGGTCCAAGGCCAATGCCAAGCCTCAGGCCCAGCGGAACAGGGGCCGGTGACCCACGGGCCCACCTCCGCTGGTCCCATTGCCGACCACTGCCCACCGCTGGGACACGTGGCTTCTTTATCAGGGCCCTAGGTAGGGCCTGTTGCTGCTGAAGCATCCCAGAGAAACTGTCCAAGCACCCGGCCCTGGGGTCCCTCCACTTGGCCCCCAGCCCTGGCTCAGATGCCTCCTGCCATGACATGAAGGACTCAGCACAGCCACTCCACACAAACGTTTCCTGAAAGCCTGTTACAGCACGTGCTGCTCCTGGTGGCCGGAATTACAGCTGGTTCCTCCCTCCTGGAGCAAAGATGTCCCGAGGCGCCCTTACTGGGACATAACCCTGCCCGGGACTGGGGGTGGCCGCCTGGAGGAAGGGCTGGTGGACGGGCCATGCAGGGTGACGAGAAGCGGGTAGGTGAAGAGGACCAGCAGTGTCCCCGAGGGGAAACAGCACGTCCCAGGGCCTGTGGCAGGCAGGGGAGTCTCCTTGTATGACCGACTTGGCTAGAAATTGGCAAGAGGCCAGACCAGAAGTTCAGGCAGGCTCTACTGGGACTCGTGCTGCACCACGAGGGAGAGAAATAAGTAACAGGTGCCCTTGCTCGTCCCCGAGGACGGGGGGCTGGTTCCTTACATGGGGTGAGGGTGTGGGCGGCTTGGTGGGTCAGGCCGGAGGCATGGCTTAGGTGCCCCCCACCGCATGGTGCCGTGTGCAGGCGGCATACCCAGGACCCTGCCTTTGTTCCCGGCACCTCAGAAGTGGCAGTTGCTTTGTGGCCTTTTTGTATCATATTGCTGATAATTGCCCAGACTGCACGTGTGCGGTCCCTTACAGTTTCTTATATAGTTTAAGAAACTTATAGTCCCTTATAGCTTTGTCCCTTATAGGTTCTTTGTATCTGTTACTGGAGGAGACGTTTTTCCGGATGCAAGCACTCAGGTAGAGGGTCCCAGGTCCCAGCCTGTCTCACTTGGAAGGGAGGCCATTGTCACAGAGCCCCTCCAGGCAAGAGAGTGGAGCGAGGTGAGCAGAGAGGGGCAGAGCCAGGGCACCAGCTCCTGTGGGCCATGTAAGCATCTTAGAGGGCCTTCCGAGGTTTCTAGGCAAGTGAGTAACACAGCAGACAGACAGACAGACACCTGC
>NW_006788807.1:822181-844084 GCF_000442215.2 Lipotes vexillifer | reverse complement strand
TGAACTGCCCAGGTAGAGGTGTGGGAGCCATCATCAGACATTGTCCTGTGTTATCTCTGAGGAGACACAGAAATCTGGAATGTGGTTTGCCTCCAGGAAGGGACAGGGGAAGGAGGGAGATTGTTGAGTATGGATTCTTCTATATCTTCTGGATTTTATTTCACGTGAGCACATCAGCTATTCCAAAGTAAAATAAAAATTAAGATCGATCCTGCCAAAATAAAAAATCATAACCTGAATCTCTTCATAAGGAGCAATCCATCAAATCCAAATTGGGGAGAATTCTGCCAAACAAACAACCTGAACACTTTAAACTATCAGTGTCTCGAAAGACAAGGCAGGTGGAAGAAGATTCCAGATGAGAGGAGGTTGAGGAGACCCAACGGCGGGGGTGGCAATGGGCCTTGGTTGGGTCCTAGATCAAGAGGGAGAGGCCAGGATTAGGATAACTGGCAAAATCTGCATATAGGCCATAGAGAGAGACCGGGTGTGTATCCATATAAAATTCACTGGGTGCGATAATGGTTTTGTGCTTATGAAGGAGAATGTTCACCATCTTAGAATAGATGTGCAGACATATCTGAGCAAAATGTCAGGACATCTGTAACTTAGTCTCAAATAGTCCAGCAGAAAGAAAGGAAGGAAGGAGGGAGGCACGGAGGGAAGGAGGGAAGGAAGGAAGGGAGGGAGGGAGGGAGGGAATATTACTGATTTTGCGGGGGGCCCAATGTCTATGTTTCTATAGAGAGATAAAGCAAATGCGGCAAAATGTTGACTGTTGGTGAATTTAACAGTTGTTATTCTTGCAGTTTTCTGTGGTTTAAAATTTTTCAAATGAAAAGTCGGGGGAAATTAACATAAAATAAAAATACTTTTAAACGATTGCCTATGAGAGGAAAAGAAAATGAGTGTTGGCAGATTTCAGAATGAATGTTGGAAGTTTTCATATTTTAGTCAAAAACGAATCCCTCCCCTGGACTGTGGTGGCCAGCTGACCTATCCCCTCTGCGAGTAACATAACCAGTTAAAATGCTCCTGCTTCCATGTGCCCTTTTAAAAACTCTGACTCCACAAAACAGGTGAAACACCTCACGGTAAAGGGGCTGAGGAAGCTACACATTCAGAAACTTCCCTGTTCTTCTCAAGCATGTAGACATTTCCAACAGTGTAATGACCTGACCTTTTTCACAGGCCAAGCCCAAGTCATTTTTCTTTGAATAAGCTCAGATTTAGAAAAAGAAAATTACCCAGGTGGCCTTTGAAGAGTGAGTGTGATCATGGGAGCTCCCAGCACTGTGGCTGCAGGAGGGGCAGGGGGATGGCTGGTGACTCGGGTCCATTGGACCCGGTGACGCCCCTCCCTCCACCTGCAGGTGCCGGTCGGTTCACCACGCATCCAGAGTGTGGACTGGCCACCACGCTGCGTTTACGGTAAAACTGGAGATAATGAGAAATAAAACTCATTACTGTCCACGGTTGCCCAGCAGTGAGTTGGCCATGGTGGGCATCTGAAGAGAGCGTTTTGCTGGTGCAGTGGGCCCCCAGGGAGTCCTGGCTGGCTGGGCAGCGCCTGCGGTGGGGAATCCTGAGCTCTAACGCAGTGTGGAGAACTGGGGGTGCTGGGGACAGGTCTTGAGCTTGACCCCAGGCTCTCAGGGCTGTCTGGAGCACCTGTGAGGCCCGGGGTGGGCAGATTTCTGATGACAGCACCCTAGGTATTCAGATTCAGGTTCAGATCCTGAAGTGGCTCAGTCTCTCCAAGCCTCATCACCTTCATCCCTAAACCAGGCAGGTGAGGATCCACCAAGGGGTATGCTCTGAAGATGAAGCGAGGTGAAGCGTCTCAAGCCTCAGAGCTGAGGATGAGCACAGAGCAGACGTGGACGTGGTAGCCCCCAGAGCTGGGCTCAGACGGGCTCCGCGGGACCGGGCCTGGCCAGCACCGGATGTACCGAGCAATGGAGGAGACCGCATCCCTGGGGCCCCTCCAGCCGCTGTGGCTGCGGAGGGAGGGAAGCACAGGGGCACGTGGAAGGAGTACACGGTGACACTGTGGGGAGGGCAGGGAAGGTGGGGCTGAGAAGCCGCCCTCCAAGGAGAGGAGAGAAGCCTCACGAACTGCAGGGTTTCTGCCTCCCTGAGTGGAATTTGCAAGTTTGGATCCTGAGGAGAGCTACTCGGGAAAATGGGGCTGAGACTAAGGCAGCACCCGCTGCCCGCCTCCCCTCAGCCTCCCCGCTAAATACGTGCCAAAGAAAGCAGTTTCATAATTTATATCCATGGAGAAAAGAGGGATCCTTCACAAGATCCTGATTCATTGGGACAACTGGGCGGTCATCTAGGAAAAATAAAGATGGATCCCCAGCTTACTCCTCACCCCAAAATAGACACGTGAAAAGATGCTCAACATCACTAATCATCAGAGAAATGCAAATCAAAACCGCAGTGAGATGTCACCTCGCACCTGTCAGAACGGCAAGCATCAAAAAGACCACAAATAACAAATGCTGGTGACTATGTGGAGAAAAGGGGACCCTCGCACATCGTTGGTGTAGCCACTTTAGAAAACATATGGAGGTTCCTCAAAGTCAAAAATAGAATTACCCTATGATCCAGCAATTCCACTGCTGGCTATTTACTTAAAGAAAACAAAATACTAATTTGAAATATTATTTGATTTGAAATATTTGATATATGCACCGCTATGTTCATTGCAGCATTATTTACAATAGCCAAAATAAGGAAGCAACCTAAGTGCCCATCAATATATGAATGGATGAAGAAAATATGGTTTATACACACACACACACACACACACACACACACACACACACACACACAATGGAATATTACCCAGCCATTAAAAAGAATGAAATTTTAAAAATAAATTTAAAAAAAAGAATGAAATTTTGCCACTTGCAACAACACGGACAGACCTAGAGGGTATTATACTAAGTGAAATAAGTCAGACAGAGAAGGACAAACACTGTACACAGTATTTTAATTATATGTGGAATCGAATAAACAAACAAAACAGAAATAGACTCATAGATACAGAGAACAAACCAGTGGTCCCCAGAGGGGAGGGGATCAGAGGTTGAGTGAAATAGCTGAAGGGGATTAAGAGGCACAAACTTCCAGTTATAAAATAATTCACAGGGATGTAATATACAGCTAAGAGAATATAGTAAATAATACTAATTTTGTATGGTGACAGATGGTTAATAGAATTATTATTGGGATCATTTCATAATGTATCTGATTGTCAAATCACTATGTTGTACACCTGACACTAACATAATATTGTATAACTACACTTCAATAAATAAATAAATAAATTCCAGATGGATCAGAAAGTTAAACATTAAAACTGAAACCCTATGAGCATTAGGAAAAATGGAATACTTTTTAAAAATAATCTCAGAGTGGGATTTTTCTTAGCATAACACAAAACCTGGAAGGCATTTTTTAAAGTAATAAATTTAATTACATTAAAAAAAGTTTAATTCAAATGTCCAAAGACAAACAACAAAATACAAAGAGTACTTACAACATGGGGGTCGGCAAGGGTTAATTTCCTTAATACATAAAGCACTTCTAGGCATCGATAAGAAAAAGACCAACAACCCAATAAAAACAGATGGCAAAGGATAGAACAGAGCTCATAAAAATGGATATAAAGCTCTTTTAAACACATAAGAAGATGCTTAACCATACTTGTATAAAGAAGCAAGGATTATAATGACTATTACATACCAATTACTTTTAGCTCCTGGACTGGCAAATATCAAAAAAATTGACAGCATTCTGTGTTGGTGAGGATGTAGAGAAATAGATGCTCTCAAATATTGTTGATGGGAGTGAAAAAATCAGTACAGTCGCTCTAGAGGGCGTTTTGACAATATTTATAAAAATTAAAAATGCACATATCTTTTGGCCAAGTGATACCACTGCCAGGATTCATCCCACAGACACACAGGCACTCACGCCAAGCAGTCTAGTTAAGAAGATAAAGACGCTCACTGCGGCTTAGTGAGACAGCGAGATTGGGAGCAACCCAAGTGCCTGGCAATAAAGAATTGGTTAAACAAATGTACAATATCCTACAAGGGATACCAAGCAGCCACTTTTTTAAATGAAGAAGCACTTTCTATGCACATATCAACCTATCTCCAAAATATACTAAATGAACTTATATACTGTCACTGCTCCTCGGTATCCACAGCAGGATTGGGTCCAGGCCCCACCCTCCACCTCCAGGGTACACCAAAATCTGCAGATGCTCAAGTCCCTTACATAAAAGGGTGTAGTATTTGCATATGATCCACCCACATCCTCCTGTATACTTTAAATCATGTCTAGATTACTTATAATGTTGGCCCACACAGCAAATTCAAGTTTTTCGTTTTGGAACTTTCTGGAATTTTTTTTTTTTGGAATATTTTTGATCCATGATTGGTTGAATCCATAGACCTGGAACCTGCAGATATGGAGGGCTGACTGTGTGTGTGTGTGTGTGTGTGTGTGTGTGTGTGTGTGTGTGTGTGCGTGCACGTGCTCATGCCTTGCATACAATATATACATGTATATATTATATACATGTATATATTATATACATGTATATATTATACATTTATACATACCTTGCATAAAATATACATATATATATATGCTTGCTTGGACTATCTCTGGAAGATGCACAGGTAGTGGTTTCCTCTAGAGAGGGGGAAGGGATAGAGGGATAAAAGCCACTTACGTTTCATGTGTGATTATATTAATATGCAGATGTATTACCTATTGTGAAAAATAACATATTTTTAAAGCCTTTACACTTGGATAGATCAGCCATGTCTTCCTCTTGAATGAGTTCAATCCTTCAAGTCGGAAACCATACTCCAGGTCTTCGCTGGTAGTCCAGTGGTTAAGATCCCATGCTCCCAGTGCAGCAGGTCCAGGTTCGATTCCTGGTCAGGGAACTAGATCCTGTGCGCTGCAACTAAGAGCCCGCACGTGGCAACGAAGATCCCGTGTACCGCAACTAAGACCCAGCGCAGCCAAATAAAAAAATAAATATTTTTTTTAAATTGTCAGACTTTAAAAAAAAAAGAGGAAAGAAACCAAACTCCAAGGGGACCCCAAAAGTGATGCAGGCTTGGAAATGGGGAGCCTCAGCGAGTCTGTGCAGACCCACTGGAGGGCCCAGTGCACCACGGCAGCTCCAGGGTGGAGCCAGCCTAGAACCCAATGAATGTGCTTTTGTCAAATTGGACACAGGCAGAGGGAGGTTGGGCGTGCATGGAGAGGGTCGGTGGGCTGTCCTGAGCCAAGAGCCAGTAACCTCCAGAAGAACTGAGAGGGAAATTGGGGCCTTCCTCATGAAAAGAGGCAGGGCCGGGACAAGACTCAAGGAGGTGGAGGTGCTGCTGAGAGGGCCCTGGCCCAGCCCAGGGTGAGGTGGGGTGTGGAGAGCCCCTTCCCAGCCGAGGACCTGGGCCCAGCAGCCTCTGAGAAACACTGAGGCCCACCAGGCTGGAAGCAGCGCCCCGCCTCCCCCACCAGCCACATTTCCGTCCAGCCGTTGGCCTGTGTCCACTGGCCTCCACACAGGCTGGGCTGAGTCAAGGAATTCCAAGGAACAGGCAGCTCCTGCCTGCACCAGGCTCACCATGCTGCCCTCCCACCAGATGTGGTCAAGTTGGACTCAGAGGTTTGCACTCTGTAACCTCACCCGCTTCTCTGTGCCCAGGTTTCCCCTCTACGTCTCAGCTAAACGTTCCTTTTGGAAATTTTCAGCCCTTTTATGGCATAGTTAAGGGGAAAGGAATTTTTCCAGAACTCAGTCAAAGACGTTGGCTTAGCTGGGTTGGGAGGGGAGGGTGACTCCGGGAAGGGGAACTGGGGGTCGGCTGGGGCTGGGGTGGCAGTGAGGGGACAACGTGAGGCCCTGGGGAGTGGAACTGGGCTCCTCCGGCCTGGGCCACCCTTCCCAGGGGCCACTGGTCCTCAGCCTCGACCGCCTACAAAGACTACAGCTCTCTAGCCTCTGGTCATCCTGTACATCTCATCACCCCTCAATTCTCCTCGCCCACCCAGCACTGCTGACGTACAACACACGTGCTCAAACGTCCCCCGTCTGCCATGGGCCCCTGGGGTCCCCCTGCTTCTCGCCGCGGCTTGTCTTACCCTCTGTCCAGCTACACCGGAGAGAAAAAGTTATGGGCAAAAAGAACTCTCGGGGATCCACCCCAGCTGAAGCTGTTGAGAGCAACTCTGAGGACACCAAGCAAATTCCACAGAGGCCACCGCCCCACCTGGACTCCTGGGGCTTCCTGCCACTGGGGGTCTTCCGAGCCTGATCCAGTCTCCCCGCTCAGATCCCTCAGCCCAGACCTCCGCCCGGCATCTGCTCTCTCCACGCTGCCTTCTTCCTCCCATTGCTCGTTGATTTCCTGCCAAACCATTTCCCTCCTGGCTCCAAATTTCTGTCGGGAAAGAAATGAAATCAGCACTTGGAGCACTGGATGGGGAAAAACAGCTGCTTTTAACACAGTGAGCTCGGGGGGAGGGGCAGCCGAGCAGCTGGATCTTGGTGGAAAAGGAAGAGTCCGGTGGGAGCACAAAGCTCATGGCAGGAGGGGCAAAGTCACGTGCCCAGTGGGCCCAGCAGACACCATGATGGGGGCTTCCTGATGGCATCTTGGGCTGTAGTCTTCAGACGCAGACACATCTTGCATCCACATTAACCATCCTTGGGCCGCGTATTTTCCTCCACTTTAGAGATCTGAGTACAATATCTTTCCTCTTCACTCTCCTATTAAGAAAAATTATAGTGCATGTGTTTGGGGCACAATAGAGAACAGTGGGGGCTGTGGCATCAGGGCCACCAGGTAAAATTGCTCAGGATGGGCAGACTCTGTGCCATCCACCAATTGTGGCACGTGAAGTGTGGGCCTCCGTTAACAAATCTGACCTAGAGATCTGGATTTTTGTGTAAAAATGGCCTGAGATTTAAATGGTGGCAACTAATCCGGGAGCTTTAAGGCACTGGCAGCTCAGCTCAGTGTGGGCTAAACAAAATGCACCTGAGAGCTGGGCCTACCGGTCAGAGCTTTGAGACCCTGGTTTATGGGTGAGAGCTGATGTGTGGACCCGGCTGACTGGGCCACCGCGGCCTGGAGTGGGCAATGCCAGGGCTCCACCCATCCCCTCAGGTCTCCTTTTAGCACTGTGTGTCCCTGACCCCTGCCAGCTCAGAAGTGCTTTTGCTTTCCCAAGAGGGCACCTGGGGCTCATCTTTGGAGGGCTGCCCTCAGGCTACTGGAGCTTCCTTGCTTGGAGACAGTAAGCCTGAAGCACCTAGAAATTTACCTTCTGCTGCCACACTCGCCCCACACCTGTCATTCTTGGTGAAGGAATAATGGGAAAGGAGTGTGGAAGTCCGGCCCCCTTGCTTTGAATCAAGTCACCCTGAGTAGCCGTCACACTCCAGAGCTCCCAAGGACCAGCCTGACACCACCCTCCCTTGGGACTTTGCCTGAGATCACCCCTGGCTTGGCCTTCCCCCTATCCTGACCCGCTTCCTTCACTCCCTTCGAAGTTCCTCCTGGGAGAATTTCCTTAATAAATCACAGGCACACGAGTCCTTGTCCCAGGATCTGTACTGGAGGACCCTCCTGTAGACACAGCCAAGCCAACAGACAACTCCTCCCACAGTGGAAAGAATAACTTTTCCAGGAGCTGATACAACAGTTTGAGAGCCTCAGAGCTATAAACCTTGTCTGACAATCAACTTAGGAGGCTTGGGGCTCCTACAAACCCTCTGCCCTGCCATCACACCCCACCCCTTCCTTTGCATGTCACCCTTCTTTCAGCCTTGTGATTGCTCCCAAACATCCCCTTCCCCCAGCCCCCGCCCCCCAGCCACATGGCAGCCACGCAGATAGTGTGTCTGACCCCACCCTGGGGTAAAAGCCAGTTTCAGTAAGTCCCAGCCCCGTTGCGTAGTGGCTGGTACAAATAACCCACACTGAAGTCATTTAGCAAAAGAATTCCCAGGGAATGCTGTGGGGAGCAGTGCAGAGGTGATCCAGTTATCTGTTTTGTTTTGTTTTTTTACATCTTTATTGGAGTATAATTGCTTTACAATGCTGTGTTAGTTTCTGCTTTATAACAAAGTCAATCAGTTATACATATGTTCCCACATCTCTTCCCTCTTGTGTCTCCCTCCCTCCCACCCTCCCTATCCCACCCCTCCAGGCAGTCACAAAGCACCGAGCTGATCACCCTGTGCTATGCGGCTGCTTCCCACTAGCTATCTACCTTACATTTGGTAGTGTATATATGTCCATGCCTCTCTCGTGCTTTGTCACAGCTTACCCTTCCCCCTCCCCATATCTTGAAGATGGAAATCCAGGAACGCAGAGGCAATCTAGAGGGTGCAGGCTCAGAAAACGAGGGAAGCCAGCCGAGAATGCAGTTGACCTACAAAAGAGGGCAGATCAGAGAACTGAAGAGAAACGGAAGCCAGAGCCCAAACCTGGTTTCTGTTGGTGGCAACCAAAAGCACCTGGAAGTGAAGAAGCCAGTAAAGGGCGTTTTACAGAGCCAGCTACTGCTCTGGGCAACTGGGCCATCCAGGAAGGAGGTGACCAACAGCAGAGGGGCATGTGCCTCAGACTTATCCCAACTGAGGGAAAAGGAGCTGGGGTATTTACACATCAGCTCCCGCCAGCCAGAGAAGCACTGCTCCGGTTCACTGGGTCTCAAAATAGAATTCTCTGGGAGTTTTTTCTAATCCTGATGTGTGGGTCCACCTCCAGAGATCCTGAGTTAACGAGCCTGGGTGCTGGGTCTGGTGAAAGCCCCCCTAGGGAATTCATGTGCACAGAACTGTTTGGGAAGCCCCGGTCTAGCTGATTTCTCAGATCCCTGTGAGCCTGCAAGTTTGGGGCCTCCCTGAACGACTTCAGCTGAGGATGGAAACCCTGAGAAAGCCGCCAGTGCAGCTGGAGATAAATCACTCATTGGCTGGGGCTGCAGCTGGTGGAGGCTTGAGAAATAAGGGTTTTGGCCTCAACTCCACTGTTCATGCTCCCGTGACCATAAAGGAGCCCGACCCTCAGACGTTCTTTATAGAAGGAAAAAAAAAAAATGTCAAGCATATTTTCTGAGGTTTAATTTCCTCCCAGTGTCCTGAAGAAACCCTCCTAAAGCTTAGGCTGCCTCAACCCGAGTCTCTGGTAATAACATCAAAGACTTTGAAATTGAGACCCAGTGTGACTTTGCTAAAGTAAATAAAAACCAGGGGAGGAGGGAAGCTAGAAAGCGCCTGGGTCTAGGAGAAGCTGAACCTCCACTGAGAAGGTGAAAAAAGAGGCTGTTTGGGGTGGGGGAAGGGAGCAGAATTCTGAGGGTTAAAATTCAGGAAAAGGGAAATACACTAGGGTTGCCAGATTCAGCAAATAAAAACCTAGTTCAATCAAAAACTAGATGCCTAGGGCTTCCTTAGTGGCGCAGTGGTTGAGCGTCTTCCTGCCGATGCAGGGGACGCAGGTTCGTGCCCCACGGAGTGTCTGGGCCTGTGAGCCATGGCCGCTGAGCCTGCGCGTCTGGAGCCTGTGCTCCGCAACGGGAGGGGCCACAGCAGTGAGGGGCCCGCGTAACACCAAAAAAAAAAACAAAAAAAACAAAAAACTGGATGCCTAGTTCAATTTGAATTTCAGGTGAACAATGAATAATTTTTTAGTGTATAAGTGTGTCCCATGCAATATTGGGGGCATACTTATATTAAATATTGCATGAGGTAAATCTATACTAAAAATATTATGCATTGCCCATCTGAAATTCAGACTTAACTGGGCATCCTGGATTTTATCTGGCAACCCTAAAACACACAGGCAATTAGATTGGTTTCAGCTGGTTAGGACACCCTTAACTAGGCGTGTGAGTTAAACATGAGTTAAACATGAGTTACATGTCTCTGGTCTCACCTGGGCGGCTGTGGCCCAGGAGGTGCCTCTGGCCTTCTATTTGCAGGTGAAGCGGAAATGCCAGAAGAAGATGTGGAAGGAAATGAAAGGGGAGGAGAGAAGGCAGGAGGGGGTCCAGCTGGGAGGGTGAGGGGCCCAGCATCCCCCTGGCAGCCCTCCTCACCCCCACCCCACCCAGCCCTCGCTGCTCAGACCGGAAAAGCCGCATCCCCAGGCTAGGGCAGAGTTTGCCTCTCCCTCTGTAAGCCGAGGATGCGGAGGGAAGGTCCGCACCCGGGAGCTGCTGCGCCCCAGCCCCGCAGCGATGGGAAGGGGGACTGAAGGCTTATCCACACACCCCCACCCTCAGGGCCACCCCTGCCCCGTCTCCCCCGCCCCCCTGCGCCCTACATTTTTCTCCCGGAGCTGCCTCCCTCCACCCTCCTCTCTCCCCACCTCTCGTCCCTCCAAATAAGGAAGCCGGAGCCTGAGGAGCGGTCGGACGGGGATGCCGTCCCCTCCCCGAGGCGGTCTGGTCCCCTCCCCGAGGCGGGATCCCGCTGCCGGCGCGGCCTGGATGGAGGGGGCGCAGCTAGAAGCGGCCTCGCGGGCCAAGGTCAGGGTCGGAGGCCCGCGGCGGGCACAGCGATAGAGCCCAGTCCAGGTGAGAAGGGCCTGTGGGCCGCCCAGAACCTGGCCAGCCCCGCGCTGGCGGCGGCAGGACGGGGAGGATGACGTGGCGGCGCGAGGAAGCGCCACATCCTCGGGCCCAGACTTCCCGCTCCCAGGATCCGACCCAAAGAAAATAAGGCAGACAGAGGAGAGATGTCCGGAAGCAGTCACCGTGGCAAAAGGGAAACGGTTTAATACATCTTGGTACATCAGCACAATGGAATGTGATTTTATATCTTCTGGCGTTCGTTAGCTGCCCACTTGGTGCCAGGCACCCTGCCAGCTCGTGAGTACACGAAGGTGGGGATAAGCCTGGCTCTTTCCCCTGGGGGGGGCGGTGTCACAAGGAAAACCACGGCACAGACTCCAGAACCAGGTAGCTAGGTGGGCTTGAACAGGGGTCTGTCTCCCCATCTGTGAGATGCGAACCTCAGAGGGAAGCGGGGGAGGGTTCAGTGAGGTTCTGCCAGCAAGGGGCTTGGCACGATGCCTGGCACTGCATAAGGCGCCCAACAGTTACCAACTGTCATTATTGCTGTTACTATTACTGTAGGCATGTGATCGGTGTCGTAACAGAAGCATGGACAAACTAGGATGCAGGCACAGAGAGCGATGGGCCAAGTACCATGGTAAAGGGCACAGAAGCTCCTAGGAGGACACAGAAGAGAGTGTGCTAAGCAAAGAACAGGAGAATGTGCAAGCCCTGGGCATAGAGAATGGTGTCTCTCATTCTGCCCCGGGATGTCACCAAGGCCTCCGCAGGTGATGATGGCTCAGCTGGATCTTGAAGGGTGTGGAGTTTGCTGGATGGACAAGAAATGGAAACGTATTGCAGGCAGAAGCAAACATGCGAGCCCGGGAGGAGGGGAGAAGGGGCAGGGTGAATTCCAAGAACGGCTGCTAACTGTCTCCAGGAGAAGCAGATTAGTGTCCAGGGTTGCAGCAGTTCCCTAATGTGCATCTGCCCTCAGCTGCACGTGTGCCAAGCCGGCCCTCCCTCTGTGACCATCTAGGCCTTGGCTCTGTGCTCCAGACCCCACCAGGCACAGCCTCCATCACGGTGAGGTCCCCATCCTTTTAGTGACCACCCCAAACCACTCAAGATACTTTGAGGCCGACATCAAAAGGAAAGGTTCCGGGTCTTTATCTTTTTCTTCCCACAACGATTCTCGGCCCCTAGGCAAGTCTGCCCACCCTTTCCCAGCAACCTTTGAGCTCTTCATACCAAGAGACGTGGAGGAGGAGCAGGGATGAGCCATTTTTATGGCCATTGACCCAAATCCAAGTGAAAAGATCCCAAGCTCTTGAAAGAAGGGACTGTGATGGTGATACTGATCATAATACCTAACAAACATGGTACCTTCCTCTCCATCAAGCACTGTGCCGACACCATCTGTATGAATTACTAGCCTTATCCCCTGGCTTCAGATATGCAGCTGAGTTGAAGAGATCTGCTCAAGGCCACCCAGCTAGTAATGGTGAATCTGAGATTCAAACCCAGGGCTACCTTACTCCAGAGTCCATCCCCTTACCACTGGACCATCTATTGAAAAGGCTAAACATGCCTAGTTAGGGCTTTGATCACGAGCAGGGAGAAGACAGGGCTCCTGACCTCTTCAAGTGGAGGATGGGTTAGCTGGTAAGGTTGTCACCAGCCAACAGGGACAGAGCCACAGACCTGAGTGCCACATGGTGAGTGTCCTCTATGCTCCAGACACTGCCCTGCATGTCGTGTCTCTATCTGTTGGGTCCCAGCACAAAAACCACAGAAAACTCACAAGGTCTTTCAACCAAGAGAATTTAATATAGGAGGTTTGTTTTGCAGCTTGGACTTTCTGAGGAGCCAAACGGGATGGCAGGGTGACCAGAGAGTTTAGTAACAGCGGGAAGTCACTGCTGCCACCACCAGGGTCAGGACAGGAAGGGAGAAGCTGGGGTTACCAGAGCCCACAGTTCAGGCCACCTGGCAGGAGCTGGAACCACAGCAGAGATGTAGCCACTGCAACGGAAGACACCAGAAGCACGGGGTGGGGTGGGAAGGAGATTTCTAACCCTAGCAACTTACCCTCCAAGGTAGTTATTTTTACCCCACTTTAGAGATGAGGAAACTGAGACTTAAGTGACTGACCCAACCAAGACAGAGGTCAGTGAAGCCCTGATCTAAACCCAGGTCAGAGTGTCTGCCTTCATGCTCTGGCCAAACCAGTCACTTCAGGAACTGTGTGAGCCATGAAGACCTCAACAACAACAAAAGAAGACAATCTAGGAGGCTTCAGTTTCAAAACACTTGACTAGTATGGGGTCAGGGATCAAGGGGTGAACAATGGTGCCCACGTTTCTCTCCTCTTCTGTCCCCCCAAGTCCCAGCTCTAGCCCAGAGAGGAAAGTTACATGAAGCCACAGCCAGGATTCTGGGGGTTGGGACTACAGGGACATTTTCACCTTTGTGCTCTTCTGTACTTTCCAAATTTTCCCGGAGGAACATGCACACCATCATTAACGGGAAGGACAAATCATCTCCAGGCATCACTAAAGAGGCAGAAGTCTCCAGACGAAGCCTTTAGCAGAAAAAATGTTGGGGCCAAAGATGGTGACAGGAGGGAAGACTGGCCAACACAGATGCCATGCCACCGGTTGCTCTTCACACATACATACACACACACGACACACACAGATGTACAAACACACATGTGTGCTCTTTTTCATTTATTTTTAGCTGCGTTGGGTCTTCGTTGCTGTGCGTGGGCTTTCTCTAGTTGTGGCGAGAGGGGGCTACTCTTCGTTGTGGTGTGTGGGCTTCTCACTGCGGTGTCTTCTCTTGTTGAGGAGCACAGGCTCTAGGCGCGCGGGCTTCAGTAGTTGTGGCTCGCGGGCTCAATAGTTGTGGCCTGCGGGCTCTAGAGCGCAGGCTCAGTAGCTGTAGCACACAGGCTTCGTTGCTCCACGGCATGCGGGATCTTCCTGGACCAGGTCTCGAACCTGTGTCCCCTGCATTGGCAGGTGGATTCTTAACCACTGCTCCACCAGGGAAGTCCACATGTGTGCTCTTATAAGCAGGCCCAGCCACAACACATATGCACACATATTTGCTAACATGTACACATGAAAGACATATAAACACACATTCCCATACACATATCCATACATGCGTATATACTAGCACACAAGTGTATATTTACACATGCCAAACAGAAGTCTCTTGTACACACGCACACACACACACACACACACACACACGCTCATTCTACTTCACTTTTAAAATGGGACTTGGCAAAATTTTCCTGTCATAGCATCTCCCAAGGTAGTATCTGGCCTCCTCGGAGCAGCTCCGAGTGACACCTCCCAGGAGCAGGGAGGCCTTCGCCTTTCAGCCCCAGAGCACGAGCCACAGATGCCATCTCAGGTGTGAGCTCCAGAGAGCAACTCCCCCTGTGACAGCAGCTGGAGGCCCAGCATGTCCCCTTGAGCACCCAGAAGCCCAGCAGCACCCAGAAGGGTGGCCCATGAGCTCCCTGGGGACCCACATCCCAATGAGCCACCCCGCACTCTCAGGAGTGGGTGCAGCTGGCAGAGTCCACATGTGCCCAGAGGAAGCCACGAGGCCAGACCTGCCTGGGCTCACAGAAAGGCCCATGGAGTCTCTTCCGCGAGTGGTGCTGGGAAAGCTGGACAGCTGCATGCAAGTCAATGAAGTTAGAACACACCCTCACACCATGCACAAAAGGAAACTCAAAATGGCTTAAAGACTTAAATGTAAGACAAGACACCATAAAACGCCTAGAAGAGAACACAGGTAAAACATTCTCTGACATAAATCATACCAAAGTTTTCTTAGGTCAGTCTTCCCAAGGCAATAGAAATAAAAGCAAAAATAAACAAATGGGACCTAATCAAACTTACAAGCTTTTGCAAAGGAAACCATAAACAAAACAAAAAGACAACCTATGGACTCGGAGAAATTATTTGCAAATGACGAGACTGACAAGGGCTTAATTTCCAAAATATACAAACAGCTCATACAACTCAACAACAACAAAAAACAAACAACCCATTCAAAAAATGGGCAGAAGACCTAAATAGACATTTCTGCAAAGAAGACATACAGATGGCCAACAGGCACATGAAAAAATGCTCAACATCACTAATTATTAGAGAAATGCAAATCAAAACTGCAATGAGATATCACCTTACGGTCAAAATGGCCATCATTAAAATGTTTACAAATAACAAATGCTGTATACTTAAAATCCAAAATGCTGAGTCACAGGCTATGTGACTCCAAAATGGTACTGGATGGCTCTCCAGATGACCAGCCTATACTCCCACCTGCAATCCATGCTAGTGTCAGTATTCCCACTTCTCCTCAATAAAAAATATTTTTTCAGCTTATTAAGGTTTAGCATTCTAAGACATATAGTGATTTATCATTTTTGTTTTAATTTGTATTTTTATGGTTATTAAAATTTTAAATACTTCATATTCTCATAAACCTTTTGAGATATCTTCCTCAGTAAATATATTGATCATAAAAAAATAAAATAACAAATGCTGGAGAGGGTGTGGAGAAAAGGGAATCCTCCTTCACTGTTGGCAGGAATGTAAATTAGTGCAGAGAACAGTATGGAGAACAGTATGAAGATTCCTCAAAAACCTAAAAATAGAGTCGCCATATGATCCAGCAATCCCACTCCTGGGCATATATCCAGAGAAAACTCTAACTCAAAAAGATACACGCACCCTTATGTTCATAGCAGCACTATTTACAATAGCCAAGACAAGGAAACAATCTAAATGACCATCGACAGATGAATGGATAAAGAAGATGTGGTACATATATACAATGGAATATTACTCAGCCATAAAAAAAGAATGAAATAATGCCATTTGCAGCTACATGGATGGACCTAGAGATTCTCATACTAAATGAAGTAAGTCAGAAAGAGAAAGACAAATGCCATATGATATCACTTATATGTGGAATCTAAAATATGACACAAGTGAACTTAGAAACAGAAACAGACTCACAGACAATAGAGAACAGACTGGTGGTTGCCGGGGGGTGGGAGAGGGATGGAGTGGGAGTTTGGGGTTAGTAGATGCAAACTATTATATACAGAATAGATAAACAACAAGGTCCTACTGTACAGCACAGGGAGCTATATTCAATATCCTGTAATAAAACATAATGGAAAAGAATATGAAAAAGAAAGGCCCTTGCCGTCAGAAGGCTTGAGCCAAGCCCCTGCCTGTCTGTGGGCCTCTGTTTCCTCATCTGTAACGAAGGGGCCTCTCAGCTCTACACCCAGCTCGGTGCGTCCCTCACCTGCTGCGTCAGGGCCTTGTAGCTCGCGCTGCAGACTTAGCTCCTGACCTTACGAGCAGCTGGAGAGAAATTTAATTCAGAGGCTGAAGTGCACCCACCACAGTCACTGCCACTATAAATATACATGGGGCTCACTCACCAGAGAGCCCAGGTGGCCCAGGGGAGGCTGGGGGATGGAACCCCCACGCCAAGCGGTGCATTCATCCACTCCTGGCCCCTTCAGGTTAACCGCAGCCCTGCGGCTTGCCAGAAACATCTGCCAGCATGTATGCTGGATGACAGTGGAGCAGCAAAGGGCCTGGGGCGGGAGGGGCCCGCTGGGAGCTGAGGGCCTCCAAGAGGTCTGGAACAGGAAGCGGGTGGCAGGCACTGTACCTGCAGGTGTGGGGATAGGGGCTTATGGGCAAGCCTGTGCCTTTTCAGCACCAAGGCAGGGGACCTGCTCAGGGCGGGCAAAGATTCCCCTCTGTAGCGAGGTAACCTTCCAAAGAGGGTGCCCCGCAGGGATGGAATTTAGAGCTTTTTCTTCTTTAGAGAAAGACCTTGCCCATTACATTGTAAGATGGGTGAAGACTGGACATTAGTTTGAATTTACCTGAACTTGGCATCCCTTGGAAGAGGGGATGAGCCCCCGACGGTCCAAGGAGTAGGGACTGGGCCCAGAGGGAAGGGGGTAACTCAGGGTGCCCAGAGCAGTGCTGTCCTTTGACCCTGGTGAGAGCCCCAACCCTGGCTCTTCTGGGCCACGTTCCTCCCTACAGGGTTAGGAGTTGGTAAGAGGCCAAGGGGACATGCCCAGCTAGACGATCCCACACACCCCCTTTTTCTAGGGTAGCATCCCCAGACTCCAGGGGTGGCCCGGGGCCGCTGTCTGCAAGATGTCTGCCCGGGTAGCTGCAGCGGCCAGGGTCCCAACCGGAAAATAGAGCACAGGTCAAGTGATTAATCATGAATTAATGTAAGGAAGGAGTAACTGAAACCCTAACAGGGGCAGCGAAGTAACCTGAATTAGAAGCGGCAAGAAATTGCTGCTTCCATAGGGCTGGAGGGACAGAAGAAGAGAGGGTGCTCTCAGGAGCTGGAACCACGAAGGAGACACAGCGCGCTCTGGAGACACCACTCAGAGAAGGGGAATGGGAAGGAGCCCCACCCGCTTTTCCCCTCCCCCCCCCGGCACCCCTCCCTCCCCGCTTCCCATTGGCTGCACCTACAGGAAGCCGGCGTGCAAGGGACCCTGGGAAATGTGGTCCATGGGGTCGAGCCCCGCAGGGTGAGGGGGGACCGGATGGCTGTAGCTGATACCTCAGCTGTACGGTGGGGCGGAGAAGGGCTGAAAACAGGAGGTGGCCTCTGCTGACACCTTCGGGGCTCCTCTGATCCACCCTGCGGTGGAGGGTGAGTCTTGCGGGAGAAGCCGCTGTCGCCCTGCACCATCCGGAGGGAGAGTGGGAGAATGGCCTTCTGGGCACTGCAGGTCCCTTGACCCAGGGTCTGGGGAGCCAGCGCGCTGGATCCCAACCCTTGACCTTCCTGCACTGTGGCTCCTGAGCGGCCCTGCCGGCCAGAGGTGGGCATCTGACTCCTCCTTAGCGGAGCGCCGGCAGCATTGGGGGCGGGGCGTTGGGGGTGGGGGGTGGGGTGGGATAAGAGCAGCAGTTGCTGTTGGTGAAGCAATTAGGAGTCTAGGCGCTAAGCTTCATGCTCTAGGTGGGCTGTATCATTTCATTCTTTTAACAACCTCTAATACACACCAAGTGTGTCTCCATAAAACGCAGGGGAAAAATTATTATAATCAAAAAACAAAATTAAAAAGTGAGTCCCACGTGTTCACAAATAACTGAGCAAAGTCAAAGTCCTGAAACTGAAAAAGGGGAACCTCCCAGAAGGTCTGAGCACATGTGGTGTGACTGCTTGGTGTGACCCCAAACTAGACCTTGGGGTCAACATAGTTTTCTATTAAGTAGATAGAAAAATGTTCACTTCTGCATATGTTCTATGTAACAAAGCCTGCATCAGCACCACCTCTGTTTTCATTCAGTATTTATTGTGATTCAACATTGTAAATGTTTCACATGACATCATACTTTAGAGGAAGAAATGAAGGATCAGAGAGGTGGAATAACCTGCCCAGGGTCACACAGCTTATCAATGAGAGACTCCGTGATGGAGTAGCTGCTAGTTAACCCCCCACTACTGACATTTTCCCACCTGTCAAGTCAGGTCCAAGGCTCCTGGCTCTGAGCCGAGGTGGGCAGGGAAGGGGTGTACGTTCTGACAGCATCCCAAGGCCAAATACAAACTGGGGGAGGCACCAGAGTGTGATGCCACAACCGCCTCCATGTCATCACAGTGAGAACATTGTGTGCAAACAGAACGTGGTCAGTACGCTGTCCCGCTGGTAGAATGGACAGTCAACTCTCGGAAGCCTCTCTGGCCCTCCCTGGCTTTTCCCTTTAAGCCAATAAGAAGGGGCTGTGGAGCGTTCCAGTCTCCCTTACCCTAGGCAGGCCCAGAGGCATTGGGTGACTTGCCCAAGGTCACACAGCTGGCTAGAGGAGAACCATGGACCACACATGCAGCTGCAAACCCGTTTCATGGCCTGCTTCCTCTCTCCTTCTTTGGAATGCCCCTTTGCTGCTAGAGTTTCAGTGGTTCAAACCTAGAGGGCAGAATGGGTTGGGTTGGGTTTTTCACAAACTCCTTCACAGGTTACAGACAAGATTTTACTCTTGAACAGAAAAAGCAGGAATTTATCAAGTATGGTGTAAGGCACAGCTCCCTCCCTCCTCTCCACTCCAAACACATTAGGATCCTTTTTCCCCACCCACCCCACCCCCAAAATTATTCTACAGGGCAGAAAAGAGGAATTTGTGAGTTCTCCCATTCCTAGTGGGACATTTCCCCCCCAAAAAAGACAATTAAATCTTCACTGCTCAATAGGAAGAGGGCAGCTCCCGGCCCCGTGGCTGCCTGAGACAAAGGCAAACGGGAAGAAAGCTCAGGTCCAAGGCCACAGAATCCAGGCCTCTCGTCCAGTCGTTCCATCTGGGACCCAGGGGTCCACATCTTCCAGGTCCCTCTAGGAGGATCAGTAGTCTGCCAGAACTCATGAGCTGTGGGGTCAGCAGTGCTGATACCTGAGTTCATGGCTAATGAGCTGCAGAGAGCAGGAGGCCATTTCTACCTCACTCAGAGATGGACAGTCCAGTTGGAAGCTAAGCTACTTCTGAAGGATGGTAAGATATCAAGGATGGTATTATATCAGTGAGCTTCTGCCGCATAACAAACCATCCCAAAACTCGGTGGTTTAAAACAACAACTATATATTTAGCTCATGATTCTGCAGGTTAGCAATATGGGGTGGTCTCAACTGGGTGATTCTTTTGGCCCCAGCTGGGCTCACTCCTACGTCTTTGGCCAGTGGCAGGGTTTGCCGGGCCTGGCTGATCTAGGAGGGCTCGGCCAAGGTGGCGTGCCCCTGCTCTGTGTGGCCTCATCCTCAGCAGGGAAGCCTGGGCTTTATACCTGGTAGCTGGCAGGATCCCAAGACAAGAGCAGAAGTACTCAAGGTCATAAAGTCACTTTGACCAGATTCCAATGGCTAAGTCAAGTCCCAAGGCCAGGCCTGAATTGAGGATGGAGAAACTGGCCCTAGCTGTTCATGGGAGAAGCTGCAAAGTCACATCACAAAGGGGCACAGATACAGCGAGGAGAGGACTGTCACCATGTTCCCAGATGTCCTTTCTAAATTCTTCTAGGAACAAAGTAGGGGCTCCAGACGAAAACAAAAATGTGGAATAGAATAGTCCATCCAAGCAAGGGTTCTGTGGCACCAGCCTGATGTGCACCTGCTAAGTGCAAACCTTAAGGCTTAGCAGTGGTGAGCTAGAGCCTGTGAATGCTGGTGCACGACAGCCAACTGTTAAATACTCCGGAATTTTGTGAGCCCCTTGTTAAACCACCATTGCTTGAAATTGGCCACGGTGGGAGTATTTACACCCTGAGAATTGACAAGCACTACAAATCAGAGAGCTGGCTTAGCAGGGCACCACTGCCCTTAGGCCAAAACAAACACTTTCTCTTCCAGTCTAATGAGTAAGATGGACAGATACACAGTGAAAGAGGATAACACACTAATCAGAACATGATGAGTGCAGTACGGGAAAGAAATGGAGAGACCAGAGACTCAGAGAGAAAGGAGCTCATAGTTCCCGAGAGGTGGGGATTAGCTAAGTCATCGCAGAGGAGGTGGCCTTTTAGCTGGGCCTGGAAGGATAAATAAGCAGAGGCGAGGCTGCAGCCTGAGAGGGCAGCACAGGCAAAGGCAGAGAGCGGGGCTGAGATCACACCGTAGTGTTTAGTCTGAGTTTGGCTTCCAGTGAGGTCAGAAGTTTAATTATCCCCATCTCCATCTTGGGAAGTAAGTGGTCCAGGCAGGCACATGGCCCTGCCCCCTACCTGCCCTTCCCCCACCCTGTTCTAGAATCTCGGAGAACAGCTGCAAGACCTTCCCCTCTCCCTCCCCTTCTCGGCAGCAGCAGCAGGTGGTCTATCCACCACCCCGGATTTGACACCTGGCTGTGTGCACTCAGACAAGTTGCTTCATCTTTCTGAGTCCTGGTTTCCATGTCAGTAAAACAGAGCGAAAGTAACTGCAGGGTCACCAGGATTCGGGGGTGATGCCTGTGTAGCACGGTGGCTGACCCCCAGGTGTGGACACTTGGGGTGGGGAGTGTGTGTGTGTGTGTGTGTATGTGTGTGTGTGTGTGTGAGTGAGAGAGAGAGAGAGAGACAGACAGACAGATTAGTTTTTTCTTTCTTTCTAGGCCCTGGCCAACCCCCTCTTGGCCTCCTCCATCTGCTCTGGGAGGGGAGGCCCCTCGAGAAGGCCTGGGTGGCCTGGCCGCGTGTTGGTTGGTTCTAGGTGGGCGGCTGCGCTGAACCTTGGCCACTTCAATCCAGCTTCGCTGATGTATCCACTTCAGACAAAGGGTCCGTGGGGACGCCTGGCCCCAGCCCCCAGCCTGTCCATCTTTGCCCGAAGCCCAGGCCCCCCATGAGGGGACTGTGCCAGCCACACCTGCCTGGAGAGACCTCTTCAGGAAACAGCACCAACCCCTCCAGGGACAAGGGGCGGGGTGTCTGGTTGGGGCGGGGCCCAGGAACAAGCAGGCAGCACATGAGGGCGCCAGGTCAGCCAGGTCAGTGATCCAAGCAAATATTTGACATATCAGTGCTCAAGGCTGACCTTGACAGTCCATCACTGCGTCCTTGGAAGTGGCATCAGGCTGCTTTCCCCCACGCCTCCCCTTGTTACAGGGATAGGCATTTCTAGCTGGGGGCAGGGGCCCACCCATCTTCCCAGCCCCCCACCGCCTACAGCTCCTGCCTTGCCCACCTCACCCCAGGTGGTCCCTGGACAAATCAGTTTCTCCCCCAGACCACCACAGCACACACCCTGGCCCCTCCAGCTGGCAAGGATGTCCCTCTCCAAACCCCTGAGGGAGACGGCCTCGGAGGGAGGCGAGGGAGCTGCACCCACGCCCCCCGCGTCCCCTGCGGCTGGAGAGGGCATCCTGCGCTTTCTCAGAAAGCTGCTGAGCGTGGCCCCAGCCAAGAACCAGGAGCGCAGCACTGCCTCTCTGGGTGCTTTGTTCCACTTCCTGGAGGCTAAAAATGCCCTGGCACTGCCAAGGCAGCCCTTGAGAGCCCAGGGGAGCGGCAGTGGGAGCGGTGACCCGGCACCTGGCACAATTAAAAGGAGAAACGCAGTCACTCCTTCAGCTCAGAATAAGCCAGCCTCCTGGGCGCCCCGCCCCCTGCCCACTTGGTCTGCAAGGGAAGCCTCCCTGCACCCCTGCTGTGCCCCTGCTTCCTTTCTCCTTCCCCAGGCTGGACCACCTCCATCCCCGTCTGGCCGGAGCCTGGAGTTGCCTACAC
>NW_006788807.1:808948-822042 GCF_000442215.2 Lipotes vexillifer | reverse complement strand
CTGACATGTGTCAGAACAGCAGCTCTCCTGCAGAACGCCCTGGAAGCCTCACATTCCTCTAGCAAAGCCGCAGTTAGCACCCAGGCTTCAAATGGAAATTCCCTTAGTGGGTGATAACCCAGTGGCTTAAATTCAAGACAACCTGCCTCAGTCCAATTGCAACTTCTCAGGACCTCAAGCCTCTGTGAGAATCTGATGAGAGCTCCAGCTCCAGGGCAACATTCTCCAAGCAATTCGAGGGAACGTATGGATGGCCTGAACCCCAGCCAGGACTCCCCACAAACACCCCCAAGTGAGGAGCCCTCGATGTGCTGGAAGCCAGGCCCTGAGCTACACGCTGACATGGAAGATGGCGGAGTGGTGCGCAGACGAATACCAGCCAATGGCGCGAGTGCGGGGCGGTGGGGTGAGGACCAAGGGCTGTGGGACTGCGGGTATGGAGGGGAAAAGGGTGCGTTAGAATGGGGTTTTGAAGGACAGACAGAATTTAGCCAGAGAGAAAATACAGGCTCAGAGAACTTGTGTTCATAGCAGGGCGTGAAAAACAGCCTTGTTTGGGAGCAGGGGTGGCCAGAAGACTTGTACAACGTATGAAGGGCGAGTGTGCTGGTTTTCCATTGCTGTGTAACAAGCAACACACGCTAATTATCTCACAGTTTCTGTGAGTCAGGAGCAAGCACAGCTCTGCAGGGTTCTCCTCTCAAGAACTGGGTTCTCAGCTGGGGCTGTGACACCCCCCCGACCCCACCCCTGAGGCTTCAAGGCAGGAAATCTGCCTCCCAGGTCATCCAGGGGATTGGCAGAATTCCCTGCCTTGCAACTCCTACTGCCTGTGGGCTGGAGGCTGTCGTGGGCTCCTAGAGGCCTCCGCAGTTCCCAAAGGCTGACCCCGGCCCCCTCCCCAAGGCCTTCTCACTCCATAAATTGGCCAAGACAGAATCTAATCTTGTATAAGGTAACCTAATCAGGGGCAACATCCCTCTGCCTTTGCCATATTCTGTTGTCAAGCAGCCAGTCACAGTTCGTCCACAATGGGGGAGGGGATTATATGGGGCCGCGGTGGGGGGGATTAAAAATAGGGAGTGGAAATCATGGGGCCATCGTAGAATTCTGCTGACCACGGTAAGACTTAGCTAGAAAACGGGGTTACAGCCCAGTTGAGAAGGCCTTTGATTCTGTGGGAGACAGAACGCCACTGAAAGGGGATGGGAGGGAAGAACGAGAGCAGAGGCACAGGTCATTGCCCTTTGGGAAGGTGGTTGCCATGGTTCCAGGGGAGAGGATGAGGGGCTGTGGCCATGGGGATGGAGAAGAAAGACCCGATAGCCACCTGGCTATCTACTCAAGTGTCACCTGATCAGTAAGGCTCTCCCTGTCCACCTGACATAAAATGACCACCTGTCTCTTCTCCCAACTCCGCACCCAGCCTTATTGTCTCATAGCCCTGACCACCATTGGTCATGCTCTGTGTTTGCCTGTTTATTGGCAAACATAATTGTCTTTCTCTCCCTCACAGAATGTAAGGACTTTGTTTGGCTTACTGCTGTATCTCCAGCCACTAAAACAGTGCCTGGAGTATAGTACATGCTCAATAAATATTTGCTAACTACAGGAATGAATGGATGAATGAATGGGTTTAAGAAATTCTGGCAATAGACTTGCTTGAACTCCATACGATTAAAATGTAGCAGCAGGGGCTTCCCTGGTGGCGCAGTGGTTGAGAGTCCGCCTGCCGATGCAGGGGACACGGGTTCGTGCCCCGGTCCGGGAAGATCCCGCGTGCCGCAGAGCGGCTGGGCCCGTGAGCCATGGCCGCTGAGCCTGTGTGTCCGGAGCCTGTGCTCCGCAACGGGAGAGGCCACAACAGTGAGAGGCCCGCCTACCGCAAAAAAAAAAAAAAAAAAATGTAGCAGCAGAAGAAGGCTGCATTACTGATATGCTGAGGTTGGTCTTGATAGATTTCGTGGTGATGCTCAGCATCTCCTTGGGAAGGGGCAGGTCAAGATGGGAAGTATTCACTGAGGTTAGCTTTGATCGAGTGGATGTGAGATGGTTACGATCAGCTAGGTCGGGATATCTAGTGGGCAGTTGGAATTGTGAGATTCAGAGCTTGTGAGATGAACAGAGAACAAGGGAAGAGACTCTGCGGTCAGTGCTCATAGAGGGCAGACGAAGTCATGAGGGTAAATGACGGACGAGAACCAAGGATGCGCCTGCAAAGAAGGAGCCCCTCTGAGAGGTAGGAGAAGAGAGGTGAGGGGGTGCCAGAGAAAGAGTTCTGGAAGGAAGGCGGGCCAAGCAAACAAGGACCGAAAGGCTGTGGCGATGAGGGGGCCGCTGGTGACCACGTGATCGCAATCTCAGAGTCGTTGCGGATTCCAAGTCACTGGGAGGCTGCATGTGGGTACCAACCACCCTTCAAGGAGGAACCTGGGGCGATGCTGAGAACAGACATGATGGCGAGGAAGGGGGGGAAGGGGCGGGTCCCACTGTGGGTGAAGGAGATTCTGGGATGGCCTAAAAGCACAGACCCAGCAAGCTCACCGGAACATTCCCCGCCCTGCCTGCCCCAACCCTCCCCTCGGCGGAACGCAGGCAGGCACAGGAGAAGGTGAAGAAAGGAGGCACTTGGGTGGAGAACACACGCAGGTCCTTGGCCTTGAACTAGCTGTTGAGAGAAGCTTAAACTGGAATCCTCGCGGGAGCTCAGGAGCTGAGGGCCCCTGGTTACACGTGGAGCGTCCTGCTCTCACCCTTTCCTCCGGGGTTGGAACCCGTTACAGCCCTGTGGCAGATGGCATTTTCTAAAAACGGCCCCACGGTATCTCCCATCCCATGTGCTCTTCCACGATGGGCCCTTGACATACTGCCATCAAGAGGTGAGGGCTGTGTCCCTCCACCCCGAACCTGGTGGCCTTTGTGACTCAACTAGTAAAGTCTGGCATCAACCACGGCAGGTGACCTCATCCTCGCGGTTGGACCTCACGGTTGGACAGGGCCATGCAGCTTCCGAAGGTTTCTGTCTCTGGAGACATGTGTCTTTGAAGCCCTGGAGCACCATATAATAAGTCTGATTAACCTAAAACCACCACAGAGAGAGACCCTCGGCCCAGCCTCAGCTGAACTCCCAGCCGACACAGCCATGCCGCACCTCTCGCCAAGGCTCTTGACTGTGATCTGCCTTGTTCCTGGGGTGGAGCAAAATGTCCTGCCCGTTCCCCTTCCCCACCGAGCATTCCCTGGGAAGGGTGGCTTTATTCCCCCATCTGGGGCCCAGAGTAAGTGATAAGCAAGCAGGCCCTCGGCAGGGTACCCACCCTGAGCAGGTCCCAGTGGTCGTGGGCACAGGTCACCTGCCAGCTCCCAGACCCCCACCTACTCCACTCCAGGAAATATGGAAAATCCAGAGACCGTCCCGGGCCCAGCTGCACTCCACGAAGAGACTGGGCAGGCTGCCCAGAATTACACAAAATGGACTTTGGGCTGAGTGCCCAAGCTGGACTGATGCCCCCACCTGCTTAGAAATGGCACTCTTTTCGGAACCAAGGCCACACCTTGTCACGAAAGCCAAATGTTGGCAGAGCAGGACAGATGGGTGGGAGGGGCCCCTGGGGTAGACGAGGCTCCTCGCCGGTGCCTCCCCAGCCTGTCAGTCAGAGGAGGGGAAGGCGGCCTTCACATGCAGGTAGTAAGTCATCCTCGTTATTGAGGGCAGCCCAGCTGCTTCTGAGAACGGGCTGCTAAGGCATCTGGGACTCATCCCCCAAATCCCAGCCTTTAGCAGTGAGATAAATAGAGTTTAGGGAGCCTCACGAGATGGTCCTCCTTAGAGCAAAACCGATAAGTGAAAATCAGGAAGAAATTGTTTCATATCCTGTACTTGTGATAGGATACATGTAACCTGCCATTTAAGATAGGATTTGATTTATTATTTAAGTTGCTTTATTCTCAGTTATCCATTCTTTTGATAAATATCCAGGGAGCATCTAGTATGCGCCCAGCACCAAAAGAAAAAGACATGTTTTCATGAATACGTATCAATATATGTGAGAATTTGCAAAGGCTATTTCCAGAACAGGGGTCCTCAATCAGGGTCCCTGGGGACATTTGTTAATGTCTGGAGATATTTTTGGCATCTAGTGGGTAGAGGCCAGGGATGCTGCTACATATCCTGCAATGCACAGGACTGTACCCACAACATAGAATTATTTGGTCTGAAATGCCACTAAGGCTGAGATTGAGAAGCTCTGGCCTGGAAGGATGAACATAACACAAGAAACAGGTGAGCAATTTTTACCTGTGGGGCAGGGGAACTGGGAGACCAGGATACACGGATGTGTGAGACGATTATTCTTCATCATGTGCTGTTTTGAACCATTTTGTAGGATTTCTTACCACCTGCATGTATTACTTATTTTCTAAAAGGAATAACTATGACTTGTCATAGCCATACTTATTTGGTGGCCTCCTGCTGGTTGTTGGGGGAAAGGAGTTTGAAAAAGAGGGAAAACCAACGTGTTCACAGTCCATGGTGCCTGCAGCCCATGGGCCATCCAGCCTCCTCTGGTCCAGGACTCCTCAACCTCACTCCACTGACACTATGGACCAGATCATTCTTTCCTGTGGGAGGCCATCCTGTGCACTGTAGGCCGTTTAGCAACATCCCTGGCTTCTGCCCACCTGATGCCAGGAGCATCCTCCCTTTCACTGTGACAACCAAAGATATTCCCAAATGTCCTGGGGGAGGGTGGCAAGGGGCAAAATCACCTCTGGTTGGGAACCACTGTGCCAAACCTCCTCTGCAAATCCAAACACAAAGAATTTCCCATTCACTGACCTCACAAATCTACAGTGGTCCAGCTGGACCCTCAGGTGGACACATAACCGCACAAACTGGCACAAGGACGTGGAGAGAGCAGAAGCGCATGGAGCAAAGAGTGGGGTCCCAGCTGCCCGTGGGAACTGATGCTCACAGAGGGTAAGAGGGGTCTCGGGGCTCCTCTGAACCATTCACCCGTTTCACCGAGGAGGAAACAGAGCAGAGAGGTTATGTGGCCAAAGTCACACAGCATATGATGACCAGTGACACTGGGACCACTCTATTCCCTGTAGCATCCCGAGACGTCCCTCGGAGGCTTTCCTTGTCCCTCATCCACTCCCTGTTCCACGGGCACCCCAGAGTCTCCTGGGATGCCCTCTTGAATGTGGATCACCTAAGATAGTGCATGGCTAGTGCGTGTGTTTTCTGCATTCACCCTGTCTTTCTAGATAAGCAATCGCTCTGCTGTTCCTGGCACAGCATGGGCTCTAGTGTGAACCGGCTTGTTTGTGGACACAGAGTTGTCTCCTAGGGACTCCTTCTGCAGCCACAGGCAGCTGGGACCTGGGGAAAGCTGGTTTACAAAACTCTCTGACTTCATTGATAGACAGCAGCAGGGAGGAATGGCATGAGAATCAAACCTCACCTTGTTTCAGCTCCCTGGGGAAGGCAAGTCAGAGTGAGCCTGGCCTTGGCAATGAAGTTAGCCAAGCCAGCTGGTCCCTTCTCTCCTTCCGGTGTGAAAACCAGGTTGCTTTTTTCATGGTGAAGAACCCAGGCTTTGAAGCTGGACTGCCTGGGTTTGTAACTCCACTCTGCTACTTCCTGGCTGTGTGGTCTCAGGCAAGTTACTCAACCTCTCTGAGCCTGAGTTGCTGCGTCAATAAATGGCAATAACAGTGTTGGCTTCATAGTATCATTAGAGTCAGCTGAGATAAAACACATGACATTCTTAGCATGGTGACCAGCACATTGTAACTACAAAAATGATACCTGCTGCTATTACTGTATGATTCATTATAAATATAAGTATGAATATAATGTTTATAAATATAATTATATAAATTTCATATCTATTATAACAAGTATAATAATACCATGGCTCATGGGCCCAATACAGGTTTTCACAAATAAATTCCATTTGGGGACAGACGGGTCGGAAAACTAATGAGAAATTTCTGGTCATTTGTATGACATCCCCCCCCCCCACCCCATATTGGAAAATAAAAGGATCTTTTAAAAACAAATTTTAATGGTGTTTGGCTTGGTTTTGGCTGTTTTCCAGCCGCGGTGTTCTTCTCTTTGATCAGAGAGAAATCCCCAAGGTTTGGCAAAGGAAGCTTTTAATTGCTCTGGATGGACCGATTTTTGGCTTAGCTGCTCAAGCATATAATTGAGGGAGAGACAGAGAGAAAAAGAGAGAATGAATCACTGTGAGATTACTTTGAGATAAATATATAGTCAGACCTCCCCCTTCCTGATCAGACGTAAAACAGACAGCTCTCCTGTCTCCCCCAGCTCTGGGGAAGGAGGGCACAAAGCAGGAACTGCATTTTCTTGATATTTATCTAAATAATGATGTGTGATAATAACATCTGCTCTCCTTCATCATATGTGCTTGCTGTATGTTGGATTTCCCCAGAAACAGACCCTGAGACAAGTATCTAGTCAACCTATTTTATTTGGAGGGAATCCTGGAGGCACCAGGAAAGGATAGGGAAAGTGAGTCAGAGATTGGAAGTCAGCCAATAAAGGGTGTGTTATCAAGCACGTTATCACTGGGGCGCCGGGCACTTACTCTCCCCGGGAACCGTGGGACGAGGGAGCTGGGGAATTTATACCCCAGCCCATCAGGCACGGCCTGAGGGCTGCTCCTGGGGGGGTCAATTCCCTGGCACTTGCAGCCTCCCCCAGTGCAGGCAGCCAGAGGAAGCCCTGGGCAAAAAGTCACAAGAGACAGAGTGGGGCTTTCTGGAAAGGGAATGTGTGGGGTGAAGGGGCACCAACAGCACCCAAATAACAAACCCCAAAATATGATGAGTCCCTATTTCCCCACTCAAAAGATCCAAAGGATGTGTGACATAATTGAATATATAATCTTTCTTTTTAAATAGATGAAATATTTAATCATCTATTTATAACAAGTAACTTACTTGCCATCCATGCCCACGATCACAGGTTACATGTAACGATGTTACTTTAGAAGATTCCTCTCACCCTCAGTCCGTGACTCAGTTTCTTCCCACCCCTTCCAACGCATCTGTGGGCTCAGGGTCTCTGCCATCATCAAAGGCACCTTTTGAGTCATCTGAGTTTGCTAAGCACATCTGCTTCCCTCCCCTCTTGGTTCTCAGCGATGCAGCATTTTTGGAATCTGTAGGACGCTTTCACTGGCATTTTTATCCCAAGCCTCCAGCACCTATTTACATAACATTAGGGCAGCTGGTGGTCCCATTCATCCAGAGGTGTCTGTGCCGGATCCTCATCCTGTAACCACTGACTATGAGTTCTTAAGTGTCCTCAAAAGATCTGTTCACACTCACACTGCAAACTATGACGCCACAGAATCGGTTCCAAATCTGGATTAAACTTCCTAGCCTCCTTTTAAGCAGTTCCTCAGATGACCTCAGTAAATGGGCATAAATGTTTCAGGCAATGAATCTCACCCAAACAGCACATGGTGGTTCAAAAAGTAATAACTGAGAGCCTTCCACTACACGAAAGAATGTGTGCAGTCTTCCTTGAAAATAAACAGCCTCTTGTTCCGAGAATCATTTGGGGAGAGGGAAAATTCACAGTGTATCCAAATAGAGTAGAGTTTTGGTGGTTCTAAGCATAAACTCATCTAACCCTCACAACCATGCACCATGAGGTCGGTTCTGGGATCGTCCCCATTCTACAGATGGAGTAACTAAGGCTCAGAGATGGGAGGGAGTTGCCCGAGGTCACATAGGAAGTGGCAGAGGGGTGATTTGAGCCAGGTCTGACTGAAGACAGGAGTGGGGGAGGGCTGCCAGGGGGCTGGGTCCCTCTGGAGTTGGGAGGGGGCCTGGATGGAGAGGAGAAAGCTGCCTTGACACTAATGGACCCAGACACTTTCCCTCGCCCATCAGGGGCACCTCTGCTGACCCCCAAGGGCTCCTTGTCTCCCAGGACCCCCTTGAGCCCGCTGGAGACTACCCCAGTCTAGGCCTGGAGCCGACGGCCGTGTGTGGGCACCATCTCCCCAAGCAGGGGGGTCAAGGAAGCCCAGTGGCCGCACGTGCACCCCTGAGTCCCAGGTGTGTTTCTTCCCTTCTAGAAATCAGGATGAAAAAAGAGAAGAGGAAGAAACGGGAGCGGCAGAACGGAACCCCAGCGAAGAGGAGACAGGGACCCGCTTTCCCCCAAAGGGGGACACGGTGCAGCCACAGCCGCCGGTTCCTGGACAAAGCTGGGGCCTCCCGGGGATGCTGGAGAGCCCGCCGGAAGGCCTCCCTCGGCCTTGCTCTCACATCTCCTCACAGCCGCGATGTGCAGAGGGTTCTCAAGGGCAGGGTTCAGGTTCACAAATGGATCCTCAGAAAATCGTGCCTCCCGGCTGCCCTCAGCAGCCATGTCAGCAAAACACACCGCGGAAGAGAAGTCTGCGGCCATGGGGCCAAAGGCGACTCAGGATGCTCTGTTTTAAATTAGCCAACGGCTGTCCCCTCCCACCGGTGACAATGACCAGATTTGGGGTGGGGGGGAGCAGGTGTGCCCCAGTTCATGAACATTTGACAGACAATCCCCAAAGCTTGAGGCTGAGATCATCCACGGCCACACAGAACCTCTGTCTCAGGCAGCCCAGTGAGTTCAGGAGGGGCCAGAGGGGCCTGTGCGAGGTGGCTTCTGTGGCTCCACTTCTAATGGCTCCACTGGGCCCCTGAGTGGTCCCCCAACTGTTTAAAAAAGGAACGTGTGTACTTTGTGGTGAGAGCACTTACAGACCTCACAATTTAGTCTCAAGAAGAGACTGGAAGACAGCTGTCATTTTTGGCAGCCCTTTACTTACGGGGTGGGGGGGTGCGCCCACTGTGTGGACCTTGGTGGATGGGAGGCCCCGCCTCCTAGTCCAGAGGCTGGGGAAGGACATAGGCCTTGGCCCAGACAATGGGACAACCCTGCCCAGGACTCCAAATGTGGAGCAAGAGGTGAAAACATGCAGGAACCAGTTAGCGTTCATTTCGTGGCAGCAGCAGCAGCTGGTGGCCCAGGCAGAAGCCAGAGGCTATCAGCAGCGACATCCAGCAGTGCCAGTGTCCAGCTGTGGTTGCCAAGCCAGCCCATCCCATGCCTTTGGCTGGAGCCCTGCCACCAAACCACCCATGGCTCCAGTCCACTTTCCAAGCCCACAACTTCAGGCTCTTTGTAGATCCTGCAGGCTGCCCAATAATCTCAATAGATTTGTTTCTTGCTTCAAGTTTAGCTACAGTTGATTTTTGTGGCTTGTTCCCCCAAAACACTGACTGATAGTAAGCCAAACCATTCTTTCTTTTTTTTTTTTTTTTGGCTGTATCGTGTCTTCTCTGCTGCACGCTGCCTTTGCTGCGGTGCGCAGGCTTCTCGTGGTGGTGGCTTCTCTTGTTGCGGAGCACAGGCTCTAGGCTTGCGGGCTTCAGTAGTTATGCTGCGCGGGCTCAGTAGTTGTGACTAGTGGGCTCTAGAGCACAGGCTCAACAGTTGTGGCACTCGGGCTTAGTTGCTCTGTGGCATGTGGGATCTTCCCGGACCAGGGATTGAACCCATGTTCCCTGCATTAGCAGGTGGATTCTTAACCACTGTGCCACCAGGAAAGTCCCCAAACCATTCTTTCTTACTTCAAGAGTTAAATAATGTCAAAGAATAATTTGAGGAGTAAAAAGGTAAAATTATGACTCTCATCAAAATATAAAGGTTCTGTTTAACTCATTCATTAACGAGGGAACCAATTAAGGTGTTCCAAGTGGTTCAGAGGAGAATTTCCAAGGACCACACACATAGAGGTAGTCAGAATGCCAAAATCACCTTACAAATGGGTGCAGAGGGGCTTCCCTGGTGGCGCAGTGGTTGAGAGTCCGCCTACCGATGCAGGGGACACGGGTTCGTGCCCCGGTCCGGGAAGATCCCACATGCCGCAGAGCGGCTGGGCCCGTGAGCCATGGCCACTCAGCCTGTGTGTCCAGAGCCTGTGCTCCGCAACGGGAGAGGCCACAACAGTGAGAGGCCCGCGTACCGCAAAAAAAAAACCAAATCGATGCAGAGGAAGTCTGTCCACAGGGTGATAATCGATTGAATTCCACGGGACCAAATTAATTTGCATTTCTATGAACATAAATCACTAGCATTATTGTGGGGTTTTCCGTGACTTACAGAGTTGTAAAACAGTCAAAGAGTGTGAGAGGCAAAGATGGCCTGGAAGGATGCCCTAGACAGGACACCAGGGATCTTTTTATTTTTCTTGTCCATTTGCAAGTCTGTCACTAATTTTTCCTGACGGTAATATAGGAGATAATCAAATGGACGCAAGAGACAACACAGGCGACACTCAGAAGATGGTACACTCATCCTGAACAGGCTACACTCAGTGTAACCAGTTCAAGATGGAATCATGTGGAAAGTCCTCGGGGCAACTTGAGCTGGGTTTTAAGGCCTAAGTCAGAGCTGTAGAGGAAGGTTTTCTGGAAAGTGTGAGCAGAAGCTTGGGGGCAGTAAGGAGGCTGGCAGGATCCACTGGCAGGTTGGACGCACCTTCCCAGAAAGGCTGGCTTGTGACGGCAACTGGCAATGACAAGGTTGGCAGTATAAATTGGAGCATCCTTGTGGCTTCTTCTTGCAACTCTCAGAGCTTATTAAAGGGAGAGGGGAAAGGGAGGTAAGGTGGCCAAATAAAAATAGTGTAGAAAGAGTCACCTGAAAGGGCTGCTTGATTTAGTCTGCTCACAGTAGGCAAGGCTGGGGTGCTTTCCTAGGGACTCTCTTTTGGAAGTGTCCTGCCTCCTTGCTGAGGACGAAGCAGCAGGCAACCAGGTTTGAAACCAGATGACCCCAGCCCTTGGTGGGAGTGGGGAGGGATAGGGTTTACACTCAGACCCAACCATAGTCAGGGGATGCTGATTCTGGAGTGGTGAGAATGTAGAAAATTGGGGCCTAGGTTATTACCATGGCAATCCAGAGTCTGTTGCCCACTGTATCTGGGGGAGCAGAAGGGCAGAGCCTCTAGGACATAGTCAGTCTGCAGGGAAATGGGAGCAGGCTGGCAGAGAAGTGACCGCAGGCCCGGGTGCCTGGCAACATCTGGTCCAGGAGGCCGCAGTCCAGGTCCCTCCAGGGAACACTTTCTCCCTTGAATTCACATGAATAGCTCTCCGCTCCTTGCCCCCAAACAGGCTTCAGGGAGCCTGATGAGCCCTGAGACATTTCTTCCCTAGCACCCACTCTCCCTGCACCTGGGCAAGGTTTGCAGGAGAACTGTTGAATACAGATTGCACAAATGAATGAATAGTGAATGGTACAAAATCCCATCGTTTCATTTCTTTCAGAAAGGCCCAGGAGGACATTCCACTCCATCCCTCATGTATTAATTAAACACCCATGGCTCCCTTTCACTGGACACCCACCGTATGCCGGGCACTGTGCTGACCCCTGCACATTTCAGAGGCAGCTCTGAGCCAACTGCCTGAGTCTCAGCCTGATGACCCGCTCTGCCTCTTACCAGCTGTGTGACCTTGGGAAAGTTACTTAACCAACCTTTCTGAGTGTCCATTTCTTCACTCACCGAACGGGAACAATAACTTTCGTGCCTCCGTAAGTTGTTGTGGGGAGTTCAGTGAGTGAAAACAGGCAAAGCCCTAAAAATGATGTCTGACACAAAGCAAATGCTCAACAAATATTAGATCTAATCTTCAAAACGCCCTTCAGAAGGTAAATACACGTATTACCCCCATTTCAGAGATGGTAAACTGATGCTTAGAGCCCTCTCCTGAGCTGGTAAGTAGTGGGGCTGGGGTTCAAACCGATTCCAGAACCTGTTTGCAGGTTATGTCATGTAGCTTAAATACTCGGTGTGGACCTAAGAGGTACACAGTGCAAGGTGCTGGGGATACGGCTGTCACCAGAACACACCCAGCCCCGCGCCCTCGCTGGAGGCTGACCTGGCTGCCCCCCGCCCCCCCCTCCCCCGTCCCTAGCAGCCCCAGCAGCCGCAGGGATGCCCATCGCCCTCAGACGACTCAGGCTTGCGGGCTGGGCCGTTCACGTGTCGGGAAGGGAGGGGAAACCCATCGCCGGGGGAACACCCTCTCGGGGGTGGCGGGCGTCCCTGAGGGCGCCAGCTGCAGCGCTCACTGAAGCTGGCAACGCTTAAGTCCAGCTTTTAATAAAGTACAGTCCGAGCTGGAGTAAACCCGGAGGGAGACGCGGTCGGGCTGCGACGGAGGCCCTGCCGCCCCGGGCTTGGTGGCCGCGAGCGCGGAGCCTGCCCCAAGGCCGCCACGTAGAGGAGCCAGCCTTCCGGTCCACGTCCGACCCGGCCCGGCCCACCCCGCAAGCCGCTTGCCCATCAGCCTCTCGAGGGGACGCGGACTCTGTCAGGGCTCGGGGAAGGGCGGGGCTCGAGGAGGGCGGGGCTGGGGGGAGGCCTGCTCACCAGGCCCCGCCTCCCCAGCGTCGGCTCCCACTACAGCCCCGCCCCCAGCGGGGCTGGCCTCTCCCGGGCTCCTGTCCTCACATCCCCAGGTCTCCCTCTGCGGCGCCCTGTCCCCGTGCAGTGGCCTCTGCCTGCACGCTCACACTCACGCAACACCCGGCACCCGGTCCCTCTAGGCTTTCTTCCTTATCCAGTTAGAGCCCTCAGAACCCCCAGAGGTTCAAGGGCCTGCGGTCCACCAACACATTGGCTGGGTTCAAATCCCTGCTTGCTGGCTCTGTGACTTTGGGCAAGTTACTTAATCTCTCTGGGCCCCAGTTTCTCCATTTGTAAAATGGGGATGATAGTGACAAGTACTCACTCCATAGGGTTATTGTGGAGCTTAAATAAAATAACACAAATAAAGGGCCTGGCTTTAAATCAGTGCTGGTCTCCCATAGCACGACAAAGGCTAATTAGAATACAGAGCCTTATCTTCCCAAGGAGACTTAGGGTTGGCCAAAGGAGGGCCCTGCTTCCAGGACAGGAATTAAGGTTTTGCTTTAGAATAGGCACGAGGTAGGAGGTGGAGGCCCCCTCTCTGTATTCTTTTTTTTTTTTTTTTTTTTTTTTTTTTTTGTTTTTTGGGGG
>NW_006788807.1:768310-808753 GCF_000442215.2 Lipotes vexillifer | reverse complement strand
CCCGCGTCTCCTGCATCGGCAGGCGGACTCTCAAGCACTGCGCCACCAGGGAAGCCCCCCCTCTGTATTCTTGATATCACAAAGGCAGTCGAATTCCATGGTCTCTGTTTGCTTATCAAGCACTTACCGAGCACCATCTGTGTGCCAGGCCCTGAGCGGGGAAACCACAGCACCTGCAGATCAAGGAGCTCTCAGAATCCAGAGGCACCAAGCAGCATAATGCCGAAGAGCATAGAAAGTGCTACAGAAACAGGAGACCAGGAACCAGCCCCAAGTCCAAGGGAGCAGCTAGAAACCTTCCTGGGGTGTCAGGGAGCTGGGGCTCCAAGGAGGACCACCCCCAGGGACAGAGGGCACCCTCTTCCTGAGCTCTCAGATGCGTAGTAGGTCCCGTTTGCTCTGCCAGGGAAGTGGGAAGAATTCCTTAGCCCCGTTCAGCTGAGGGAAAAGTAGAGGCCCGGAGAGTAAGTGACATCCTCCCCAAGAGCAGACTTCTAGTAAAAGGATGTTCTGTCCAATCCTAAGTGGCCAGCTCTTTCTGCTTCCACACTTGCCAGGAGTTCGCTGGCAGACCAGAGATGAGGGGGAGGAGAGAGCCTGCACAGATAAGCCAGGCTGGCTGGCCACGGGCCTGGCACCAGGTCTGGACTTTGTCCTGTGTGGGTGCGGTGAGTCTGCACAGAAGTATCCACGCCCCCACGTTGCTCGGCCAGCCCCAAGGCCAGACTTCGTCCTCGCGACTCCCAGAACTGCCCTGAAACAGGGCTCCTTACCACGATGCATGATTTAAACACAATGATTTAAAGGGGAGCAGGGGCCATTTCCACCAAGAATTGTTTCCTCACCTGCCTGGGCCTTTGTTGTGTCCACACAGGCACGAGCAGGACGAGGGGGTGCTTTCATTTATTGGGCACTGGGTGAGCCAGGCCCTCTGCTGGGACCCTCACAAATATCAATCCCCTCCATCCTTCAAATCAGAACCCTGGGGCAAGCATCATGGACCGCAAGCAGCCTGGAATGAGAGGACCAAACTCTGGCTCTGATGGAGCCATGCAGACATCTCGGGTGGGGTGGTTGGGATTTGACCCCCCTCCTCAGTGGAGGCAGGGGGCTCTCCTGGTTCACTTGGAGCCCACACGGGCCAGGCAGCAGGCACAGGGACCTCCTTGACAGGGTGAGATCAGACCAAGCAGGAGGCCCTGGCCAGCTTTGGCCCCTGGCAGGCAGGGCGGCCAGATGTAACAAATAAAATTGCAGGACGCCCAGTTACGTTTGAATTTCAGATGAACTAGAAATAAGGTGTAGTATAAGGTGTTCCATGGACTAGGGCTGTTGGAATGGGGATGAAGAGACGGGGGCAGATTTAAGCTTTAATTTGGAGAGAGGCTCTGCGGGGATTGGCCGTGAGCTGGATGTAGGATTTGAAGACATGGGAGAAATCAGGGACCCCCCCAGGCTCCAGGCTGCAGCAACTGTGTAGTTAGTGGAGCCACTGAGCCAGCAAGGGGGATGGAGCAATATCAGATCAGCGAGGGGAACCGTGGGATCTGCTTCTGGTGTGTTAAATTGAGGCTGCCTGTTTAAGCCCCAAGTGGAGGTTGTGCAAGTCTGGGGCTTCAGGACAGGCCCTGCTGGGGACCTACCAGCACGTGGATGGTATTTGAAGCCATGGTTCTGGATGCAACCACCTGGGGAGAGTTCTGAGAGCAGGGACAATGGTCCAGAACTTGGCCTTGAAGACTCTCCACATTTGCAGGTCATCCAGAGAAGGAGGGGCATCCAAGGAAACGGAGTCAGAGCAGCCAGGGAGGCAGGAGGAAAGTCCACAGTGGGTGGGCAACAGGGCAACAGAGGATCGAGTCTCCAGAAGGCCGGGGCTGACCGTGGTGGATGCTGCAGGGAGGTCTGGAGAGGTGGGGAGTGGAAGCGAGAGCCGGCCTGCGGTGGACTGGAGGCAGAATTAGAGGGGAGGGTGCAGAGGTACCACATCCATGAAGAAATCCTGCCGTGGACTTCCCTGGTGGTGCAATGGGGGGGATCCCGCGTGCCGCGGAGCGTCTGGGCCCGTGAGCCATGGCCGCTGGGCCTGGGCGTCCGGAGCCTGTGCTCCGCAACGGGAGAGGCCGCAGCAGTGAGAGGCCCGCATACCACAAAAAAAAAAAAAAAAAAAGGATCCGCCTGCCAATGCAGGAGACATGGGTTTGAGCCCTGGTCCGGGAAAATCCCACATGCCACGGAGCAACTAAGACCGTGTGCCACAGCTACTGAGCCTGCGCTCTAGAGCCCGCGAGCCACAACTACTGAAGCCCGCGTGCTGCAGCTACTGAAGCCCATGCACCTAGAGCCCGTGCTCTGCAACAAGAGAAGCCACCACAATAAGAAGCCTGCGCACCACGATGAAGAGTAGCCCCCGCTGGCCGCAACTAGAGAAAGCCCACGCGCAGCAACGAAGACCCAACGACAAAGACCCAACGCAGCCAAAAATAAATAAATAAACAAATTTATAAAATAAAATAAAAAAAGAACGAAATCCTGCCGTGCGGGTGGGGCTGGAGGCAGAGGGAACCAGAGGGCAGTGGGGTCTGGGCATGTTTCCATCCATAACCTTTGGGGCACGTTCCTGCCTGGAGGCATGGAGACAAATCTTGACCACCCTCTAACTGGCAGTGGGTCCCTGGACAAATCAAGTCAAATGGGAACTGAAAACAAGGGCCTTCGAAAGTGCGTTAAGTGACGTAAAAGAGTGGGAGGGATGAACACACACAACGACATGGATGGATTTCAGAACCGTTATGGAGTGTGAAAGAAGCCAGCCTCAAAAGAGCATGTGAGGTAGGAGTCCATTTCTAAGAAGGTCTAGAACAGGCAAAACTAATCGATGATGAAATAAAGATGAGAACCATGGCTGCCTCTGGGGCAGGATGGGGATGGGTGGATGGGGAAGGGGCTTGAGGGAACCATCTGGGTGATGGCAATGGTCTGAACCTGGACAGGGCTCTGATTCACACAGGACAATGCATTTGTCAAAACTCGGCAAATGGTACACTTAAGATTTGAACATTTCATTGCATGTAAATTTCACCTGAGAAAAATGAACTATAACGTAATTATTCAACTGTACTTAATGATATATGTGCTGAAGTGTTTAGGGGTGAAGTGTGCTATAGTTTGCAACTCTCCTTAAAAGGTATGAAAAAAATAAGCTGGATTGATGGGTAGAGAGTTGGATGGACATATAATGAAGCAAATAGAGCAAAATGTCATCCAGGTGGTAGGTATTTGAGTGTTCACTCAACTTTTTTCACGATTCACTCAACTTTTCTGTATGTATGAAATTTCTGTAATAAAATGTTGTGGGAGGGGATAAAGAAAAGAGGATGTGAGAACACTTTTCACCCAGTCCCAAGATGCTTTTTGAGCGCTAGCTGTACATCAGGTGCTGCGAGACAGGAGTGGTGCTGATGGCGATCCCAGCGCCATGGCGTAAGGCGCCCTCCAAGTGGGTTCTCCTTAGAGCAGAAAACTGTCACTGTCACTTCTCACAGGGGACACCAGAGGTCAGGAAAAGCACACACAGACCTGCCAGGAACTGATTTAAAGAAACAAGTTGCTGGAGCCAGTGGGGCGGGTGGACAGCCAGGTGGCCTGGCCCCTGGTGATTTGGATTGGGTTTTTCAACACATGCTAAAGACAGTCAGGTTTGGGAACAACTGCTTAAACTCCAGAGGTTGAAATATGCCCCATCTAATTTACCCACTGGTAGGGTTTTCGAATAATGCTACAGGTCCCTCTGTCTATACAATAGAATAGGAAACCCAGACCCGCCCCCTGCAGGACGTATCCTCAGGGAAGTTCATCATTGCCTGTTTTAAGAGTGAAAGTTTGGCAACAGCTGACATGTGTGTTGTCCAGGTAGAGCGCTGGTTAAGTTATTCACGGTGGTTTAGAAATGCAGTGAAATTCTATGCAGCTGTTAAAAATGAGTGAGGTAGATCTATATGTCCTGGATTTTAACAGCTGAAATCTTAATGTAAAAAAATATATATATATATATAAATGATCTTATTTATATAAAATTATATGTAGATAAATGTCTATGGATATACATATAAATGGATATGAATATAAATATATATATCTCTTTATATTATGTCCTGCATGTTTGTGTCCCCCCCAAATTCATATGTTGAAGCCATAACCCCCAATGTGGTAGTATGAGGAGGTGGGGCCTTTGGGAGATAATTGGGTTTAGATGAGGTCATGAGGGTGGGGCACGCAGCATGGGGTTAGAGCCCTTATATGGAGCTCACTCTCTGCCATGTGAAGAGAAACAGTGAGAAGGTGGGATATACAGCCAGGAAGTGGGTCCTCACCAGACTCCAAATCTGCCAGCACTCTGATCTTGGACTTTCTAGCCTCCACAACTGTGAGAAATAGACATTTATTGTTTAAGCCACAGTCTGTGCTATTTTTATTATAGCAGTTTGAGCTAAGACAGTATATAAATGTACACACACACAGAGCACTGTAAAAATGTTCACCAAAATGCTAATAATGGTCACTTCTCCATGACGGAATTTAAATTTTCTCTCTGCTTTCTTCTTCATCTTTTTCTGTATTGTTTAACATTTTCACAATAAGCATGTCTAATTAATGAAGCAATTATTTTTAAAGCTAATTCTTAGAGTAAATTGCCACTTGCAAAGTGCTTATGAGGCTGCCGTGTAACCCCAACTGTTCATAGCTGTGTCCTCTATTCCCACCCTGAGTCCCAGAGCAGGAAGAACTTCTGAGAGGGGAGGTGAGCTGAGCACCCTCCCCGGCCATGATTCAGTGCACTCCTACCCCTCCTGAGCCCCAAGACAGGAACAGTGACATCATTTGTGGGGCTCAGCGCAAAATCAAAAGGTAGGGCCCTTGTTCAAAAATCATTAAGAATTTCAAGATGGTGACAGCAGAGCATTCAGCCAAGCATGAGGCCCTCGTGAGTACAGGGCCTGTGTGATCGCACGCACTGCACGCCTGTGAGGCCCTGCCTGGCGAGACCATCTGAGAAACAGCCAGAGAGGCGGCCAGGAAAAACCGTCCAGGAGGAGATGAGCATGGTCTTGGGAGGCTGAGAGGGAGACCCACACGGACCATCAGCTAACCAGGAGTCTCCCCAGGGCCAGCGTGAGAAACATTCCGGGTGTGGGTGTGGAAGGCACACAGCGGGAGTCGGGCGGGGGAGGTGTGTGGAGCTGCTTTAATTAGTAAGGGGCTGTCAGGAGGGCCTCCTGCCCTGGGACGGTGTGGGCCCCTTGGAGATGGCAGCCACCCACTGTTCGGCATCCCTGGCTGCCCGAGGGAACCTCCTCCAGGGAGGCCACACACACCCTGGGAGCCCCCAGCCCGGCCTGCCATCCCCCCAGCGCCCCCCGCAGGGCCCTGCGACCACCGCATCCAGCTGCTCACGGAAAACCTGCGCCGGCACCGGCCACAAAGAGAGCCTGTGTGGGGCCGGTGGCACAAAGGCCGCTCTGTGCGGGGAGGACCCGCCACCCCTCCTCCGCCAGGCACCGGGCGCGGCGGGCACCGGGGACAAGCTGGCCGAGTGCCCGGGGCACGGGCAGGGCTGCCGCACGGTCTCCGGGCTGCGGTCCAGCCGAAGGGCTCCACCGAGTCCTCCCCTAATCGCGTCCCAGCCACCAGCCGTCCGACACCCTCCAGCCCAGCTGAATGGGACCCCGGCGATGGGAACGAAGACCTGCGGAGGCCCCGCGGTCTGTGGACACAGCCGACCCGTCGGGCGGGCACCCGCCGTCCTCCCGGCTGACCCCATCCCCGCCCCGCTCCACTCCCTCCAAGCTCGGAAGCCTGTGCTTCTGCTAAACCAGAGACCCTCCCGGGCCCCCGCAGAGGCTATCCCAGCCCTTCAAACCCGTCTCCTCCACCGTCCCCTCGGCTCCCCCCACCGCAGGACCCCAAGGCTTTATTGGGCGCGCGTCCACGGCAGCGCGGCGCTCAGCGGGTGCCTTGCCCGCCCGCCCTGGTGCACACAGCAGGTGCTCTGTAGACGGGTCTCCACCGGAAGGACCGCGTCTCCTCCGTGGACCCGGAGCGGCTGTGGCGGCCCGCGCCCCGCCCTCCTCCGAACTCGCCTGCGCTTCGCGGGCAGCTCCCGAGGCCCGGCTCCCGCCTCGAGCGCCAGCAGCGCTTCGCTCCTCCAGCTGAAGGCGCTCAGACAGCCGGGCGCGGGGCGCGGGGTATCTAATGCCGCCCGGAGCCACCTCCACCCACGAGGGTTAGGAGCTGGCCGGTACATCCCTCAGCTTCCCCTTCCCGGTGGGACAGTTCTGGGGTGCCTCCTACCCGGTTCCTCAAATGGTCCCGGGAGGATGGAGTCCCAGGTGCCGTCGCAGGTAACCACCCACCGTCGCACCATCACCTCCCCCTTCCTGTCTCCTCTCTCGTCCCTCCCTGTGCACTGCCTGCACCTGGGCTTGCGCAGGGTCTGCTCTGGTGTAGAACTTCATTCAGACCTCGGTCTCACCTCCTGCTTCCTTCACACGCGACAAACTTTTGTCCCGTGTCTGCTGGCATCAGGCAGTGGAGACGGGGTGAGGAGAAAGTTCTGTAGCCCTTGCCTGCCCCCCCTGCGGTGGGCACCTGGGCACCACGTCCTGGGCGAGAACTGGGAGGGTTCCTCCCTCGGGTCAGTCCGGGGTCTGGGCACCCTCTCTGGCTTCTCCAGAAAACCCCTCCATCCACGGGTGGCCCCACGGTCCTGCAGGCTCAGGACCCACCCTGACCCGCACCCTGGAAAGCTGAACCCTGGGTCTTGCATTGCCTGGGGCTCTAGTCCCCTCTTCCTGTTGGATCCAGCCCTGGGGGGGGAGACCCTGGCAGGAGACTGGGGGAGGGCTCAGAGCATTGATCACATCCCTCACTTCTCCCCTCCCTCAGTCATCGGGGTCTGGTGGGGCTCCTGGTCGGTAGCTGCCCTGGAAAACCCTCTCCCTGGGCCCTGCAGGCTGATGCTACTAGTGGATGTCTCATCAGCCCCTGTGGTTCCCTCCACCCTGCCCACCTGGCTGTGAGCAGCCACTCCATTAGGAAAACATCCTTAGTGATCCCAGCTGAGTTGCTGCTGGTCTGTTGTTGCCTTGACAGAGCTGGGGGCCGTGCTCAAGCAAAGTGTTCGGTATTCAACTCAAATGACCTCGACGCAAATCCCAACGCTACCTTTTACTTCCAAGCTGCTAGGTGTCTCTCAGCCTTTGCTTCCACATCTGTAAAATGGGTATGATAATAGCTATGCTAATGTCTCGGTAATCTCAAAGCGGCAAATAACAGAGAAGAAGAGGAAATTCTCTTAAGGGCCCTGGGGCTCCTGACTTGACAGAGGAACCCAAGCCAGGTTCTCATCCAGGTTCCTTTTGTCTCTCTGTCTGCTTCTCTCCTTACCTCACACTTGGCCAACTGTGGTTCCCCTCCAGTTCACCAGTCTTTACACTCTGAATAAATACAGACTTTGTTCCACAGAAATGGGCCCACACGTGCACAGTGGGCTGCAACCCGCTTTTATTCACTGATCGCCAGGAGCCTCCCCCGGTATCACTGGATATTCTTCTGTGCTGCAGCCGCACTGCCCCACGTACTCTGGATGTTCTACTAATATTTATTCCTTTGACTTGTCCCTTACCCTAGGATGTTTTGTAGTGACTGTCACCAGTGTTTGAAGCACACATCCCTTCCAGAGCCCTCTCCCAGGACACTTTTTTTTTTTTTGGCCACGCTGCATGGCTTGTGGGATCTTAGTTCCTGGACCAGGGATTGAACCCAGGCTCTCAGCAGTGAGAGCGTGGAGTCCTAGCCACTGGACCACCAGGGAATTCTCCCAGGATCCCTTCTGAAGCAGGGACTGACTTCCTTCCCATCCTGATTTCCTTCCTCCACCCCAGCCCTCAACCTGGCTTCCACCTGGAGCTCCCTACACACAGCGTGGTGCAGGCACGGCATCCTCCCCTCCAGTCCTGCTCTGACTTACTGTGAGCTTTCTGAGGACAGCCCCCTTGGGGATGAAACCATCTCCAGTTTGGGCCCCGTTCCCTGGCAACCGTGACTTTTAAAACACAGTTGACTCTTGCGCTGAAGAAAAGCACAAAGCTACTCTTGTCTCCTTCCCCAAAGGCCTGTTTTCAAGTTCAAACAATAGCGATTCGATTGAACACACACATCCACATCCCTCCTGAGGCCTTCGAAAGAGGAAGAGGACACCACAGAGCTTTTTAAAATATTGTACAAAATAAAGTTTTGAATATCGAGTGAGGCACAGTCCCTGGGGGCACAGAGGGCACTCAAACTGGGTGATTTGAAGGGAGTTTTGTAGAGAGATTATTCACAAAGGAGCAGTAGGATTTAGGAAACGAGTGTGGGGTTGTGCAGAATCCTGGGCTCAGCAACATCGAGGGGCCCTTCCCAGAGCTGAGGAGTGATCACCAGAACCCAGAGAGAACGACCGCATGGAGACGGCCCTAGACAGGAGCTGGGGCCTTTAGGAGAGGGAGGTACCCGACCTATGCAGACCCAGAAAGGAAGGAGCTGGGGGGTAAATTCCCAGCCCTCACTTTCCTCCTGCCCCCCAGACATCATCCCACTGGATGGACCCAGCTGGAAACAAGACATCATGGCTTAAGTGCCCAGAATCCCAGGACCCAGGTCAGAGTGGAGAGGGCCCAGGGGGGCCCAGGCGGGGAGCAGGGAGGGGAGCACTGAAAGATATACTCTCAAAAGCCTTTGAAAGTGTGCAGTCCAATTAGAAATTATGAATTTATCGAACGGGGAGTAGTCATTTGCACAACTAAATGATGTTTTTGATTTTACAAACATTTTCAACTCGTTACCTTTAAACTAACCAACTTCCCCCCGCAGTTAAAATATGGTTCCATTTATGGACAATTCAGCTGATTCAGAGCTGTTCAGGACCCCAGACGTTCAGGTAAATCAAACCAGGGTGCACACGAGGGCTGGCTTGGAGTTACGCATAATTCCCGACAATGTCCCCTCCAGCGACCTCCCTGACGGCATCAGAGTGGGGAAAGGGCAGATAGTTTCCCAGAAGGAAATTAGAGGCCGAGAAAAGAGGGGGCAGATGCTGGAAGGCCAGGAAGCCAGCCAGCCATTCCATGAGGCGCAAATTAACTTGCAAAGCTCACCCTGTTCATTTAGTGGCTGAGTCCTGATCAAAATACCAGCCTGTCCTCCCCGACAGCTCTCGTGAATATTTCCGGCTGCCTTCCACCTTGACCTATGACCTTTAAGCGTCCGACCAGCACAATCTTTCCCAGAGATGTTCTTTCCTGATGCTCCCATCAGGAACACTCAGGGCTACCACAGGAGCCCCTTGCCTTGGGAGATCCAGGAGCCAGTGAACATTTCCCAAGGAAAGTCCTTATGATGGGACTTTTTCCTGTGCTCGTAGCTCCCCAGGTACGAGACATCACTGCAAAGCTGTATTTTACTGGTAACAGTGTAACACATGACAGCAATAAGGATAGACCCGCATGCAGCTGGGGGCTCTGCTCAATGCCAAGGCCCAAGGTGCCCACAGAGCCACAGCCAGCAGACACGCGGCTGAGTCCACTGTCCTCGCTGCTGCGCCCAGGACAGCACATCTGCCAGCACTCTCTGCTGGATACCTGACCTCAGCTGGAAGTCACGGACACAGACAGAACCTCCATGTGCCATCCAGCCGTCCCAAACGGCCACGTGCAAACCCTCTCCTGGTTCTTCATCTCTTCTCACCTCGTGCTAACGGGTACTCGTGCTTCACAAACTTGGAAGGTGGATACAGAAAGCGCCATCCGAGCCGGGCGGGACAAACTGCAGGAAGCTCAGAAAACACTATGTATTTAAAGAGCCGTTTTGAACAACTGACCTTTTCAGACAAATCCCAGCAACCTTGGCACTGCCCCTGAGATGGCAGAGTGGGGAGGGTGTGCAGCCATGGTGGCGTGTCAATGACCACTCAGCAACACCTCCTGCGCCCTCTTGAAATGCCTACTGTTTCCTGACAATAGTGGTGGCCGTGGACAGGCTGGTCCCCGATGTCATATTCCCTCAATGGAGGCCTTTGTCTCCCGCCAGCAGCTCCACAGCCCTTGTCTTCACGATGCGTCACCCTCCACCGGAGCCCTGCTCTGTGGACAGTGTAACATGGTTCTGGCAGGGCTCAAAGGAGGCCTCCACTCCCTCCCAGCACGTGCAGAAGTGCCACTGGCAGGATGCAGAGCGGAGACCTCCATCCCGGAGCTTGGCCGGAACTCGGCCAGCCTGAGTGGGGGATGATTTCATCACACCCTCCAGCTCCAGCCTCTCCTGATCACCTTCCAGCCACATGACATCCCGTCCCTGTTCCCATGGTAACCAGCCTTTCAGATGGACCCCCACCTCCTGGCAATCAGTCCCTTCCCACATTTCAGAGGGCTGACCCGAGCAATCTGTTGTGGAAGGGCAGGATGTGACTAGGTCGTAACAGACATCGTGGCTTCCACCTTGCTCTACCTGGGATCACACCTCTGCCATGGGGTGAGGGCACTCAAGCACCCCCGTGGAGAGGTCCGTGGGATCAAGAACTGAGGCCTCCTGCTAACGGCCAGCATGAGCACTGCATCCATGTGAGTGGCCGTCTTGGAAGCCAGTCTGCCAGCCCCAGTCAACACTTCGGGTGAGTGTAGTTCTTGCATCTTGACAGCAACCTCATGGGAGACCCTGAGCCAGGACCGCCCTGCTAAGCCACTCCCAGATTCCAGACCCACAGAAACTGTGAGACAGTAAATGACTGTTGTTGCTTTAGGCCACTAAGTATTGTTACACATAACATGGCATTAGGGAGCCTGATATTCTGGGTCATAAAGTCTGAAGCCTGCAGGGGCAAAGGGCAGGGTGGTGAAGGGCAGAGAATGGACATGGTCAGTGATCCAGCACACGTGGTTTCCTGATTCCTTACTGTCCTGCCCCTCGCTGTAAAAAAAGGAAGGACGTGTTAAAAATGCAAGTTATCCAATATGCTCCAACCACCAGTCAGTACCTAGGACCCCCCCCCCCAACCATGAACTGGATACTGCCCTCCCACAAAGCACCCCAAATCATGTTCTTCTTATAAAAATTATACCGCTTTCTTGACTAGAGCCCCGAGCTCCTTTTCACAGAAACTACAGCCTGGCCAGACGCCCTTAACCAGTGCTGCACTTGACCAATGGATTTCTCGTTAAAATCTAACCTCCTCTCTCGTCAGTTTTATCCTAGCTTCATTCTAAAGTTCCAAGCTATCGAAATAACTCATCTCAGCTCAGTGATCACTTTCACTCTTGTGCCCCCAACATTGCATCACCTTCATATCTGATGCCATAGTTTCTCCCCATCTACATCTGGAAAGTTGGCTGAGGTAGTGAGCTGGGCAGAGCTAACCGCAGAGCCCTTCGGCCCCTCCGCTACAGACTCCAGTACTGCCTGGGGCCAGAGACCCCCTGACGACAAACACTTTGCAGAGAGTTGTGCAACCTGCCATAAATGCCCTGGAAATGCTCTCATTATCAATGAGTTTTCCAACCCATTATTCAAATGCTGGCTGGATACAGTTCATTCATTCACTCTTTTCACCAGCACTATCTACAAAGAAAGTTATCTTAGCTTGTGTACTAGTTTCCCCACAGCCGCTGTAACAAATTGCCACAAACCTGTTGGCTTAAAACAACAGAAATATATTGTCTCACAGGTCTGGAGGTCGGAGGTCTGAAATCTGTATCACTGGATGGAAATCAAGGAGTGGGCAGGGCTGTGCTCCCTCTGGGGGGCTCTAGGGAGGAATTGGTTCCTTGTATCTTCTAGCTCTGGTGGCCGCTGGCATTCCTTGGCTCGTGGCTGCATCACCCCAACTTTCAAGTCCAGCATCTTCAAATCTTTCTCTGCTCTGTCTTCACTTCACTTTCTCCTCTCCACGTGCAGGTCTCCCTCTGCCTGTCTCTTATAAGGACACACATAATGGCATTCAGGGTCCAGCCGGATAATCCAGGATAATCTGTCTTAAGATCCTTTGTCACATCTGCCAAGACCCTTCTTCCTTATAACATCAACAGGTTTCAGGGATTAGGACCTGGTATCTCTGGGGGGCCGGGGGGGGGTGATGCATTATTCAGCTCATCCACACCAAGATTTCCCACCTCCTGATCACTGCATTCTTTCCTAATGTTTACAAATAAACTATATCACGCTCTGCTCTATCATTTTCCAAAAGTTAACATCAAGGTTGCTGTCTCTACTTTTATCAATCCACTTAAGAACTCTGCTTCCTCAGGCCACATCAGTCTGGACACAAAAATGGGGTCATAATAAACAAAAACAGCATTTCTCAAGTTTGCCATTATTGCTGGTTCTCCAGCCCCCTAGAAACATCGGGAATCCCTAGAACGTATGTCTTAAGAGGAGGCAGCTTAGAGGTTGAGATCACAATCTCTATTTGGACGGTCCGGGTTTGACCCATCACTGTGACCAACTGTACTTTCCAAAGATGACCACAAAAATCTCTCCCATCCCAATGCTCTTCTGCACTGTGGACTTGACCCCCGCTCCCAGCAAGAGGTGGAGTCCGTTTCTCCACCCCTTCGATCTGGACTAGTCTATTGTGCGTTCTCCCATAGAATGTGGTGGAAAAGACACTGTGCCATCTCCGAGCAAAGCCCTAAACTGGGCTGGCAGTTTCCCATTCCTGCCTCTTGGAATGTTCTTTCTTGGGATGCTCCTTTCTGAAGCCAGCCACCCGGCTGTGAGGAAGCCCACCACACAGAGAGACCACTTGGCCGACAGCCCCCGCTGAGCTTCCAGACGGCCAAAGTGAGAAGCCACTATGGACGTCCAGCCCAGTCAAGCCTTCAGAGGCCTCATGCCCCACCAACATCTGACTGCAACCACAGTGGACCCCAAGTAAAGACGACCCAGCGAGCCCAGTCAACGCACAGAACCATGAGTGACAATAAACTGTTGTCTTAAGCCACTGAGTCCTGGGGTGGCTTATTATATACCAATAGATACTCAAATGAGCCACTTATTAACTGTGTAACCTGAAGCAAGTGACAGGCCTTAGTTGAGGGTCCAGCCAGAAGCAGACCCTGCAACAAAGACCAGGTGCATGTAGTTTATCTGGATTCCAGGAAAGCCAGGTAGGAGAGTGGGGAGGTGAGACAGGGAAGAGAAGGCAGCCAATAAAAGGATAGCGTTTATGAGTGGGTTACCACAGTGACCAGTCCCTCCAGGGACCTACAACTGTCTCATCAATAAAATGGTAAGCCATTGTGGACAACTCTATGAAGTTTCCTCAAAAACTTAAAATTACTGTGTGACCCAGAAATCCCACTCCTCAGTATATATCCAAAATAATTGAAAACAGGATCTCAAAGAGATATTTGCACACCCATGTTCATAGCAGCATTATTCACAATAACCAAGAGGTGGAAGCAACCCAAGTGTCCATCAGTGGATGAATGGATAAACCAGATGTCGTATATACCTATAGTGGAATGTTTTTCAGCCTAAAAAATAAGGAAATTCTGTCATATGCAGCAACACGGATGCACCTTGAGGACTTCATGCTAAATGAAATAAGCCAGTCACAGAAGAAACAACACTGCATGATTCTACTTATGTGCAATATTTAAAGTAGTCAAATTCATAGAAACAGAAAGTAGAATGGTGGTTACCAGTGGCTGGGGGAGGGGAACAGGAGCTGTTCAGTGGGTATAGGGTTTCAGTTTTGCAGGATGAAAAGTTCTAGAAACCTGTTGCACAAGGTGCATGCAGGTAACACTGGAAACTTAAAAATGGTTAAGATGGTAAATCTTACATAATGTGTTTTTTTACCACAATTAAAAAAAAATTGTCTCAGCAAGGAGCAAACAAGTCGGGGTATTCACCATCAACTCCCTTGTTGAGGGTCACTCTTGGGGTGTTAACTCACCCCCACACGCTAAGGGCCAGAGAACTCCCTGTACAGAGATGCAGGAAGCCATCAGCACATATGGGACTCTCGGGGGTGACCTCTGAGTGAGCAAGGACCTGGGTGGGGCACTTATGGGGTCTGACACATCACCTACCTTTGAGTCTCAGTTTCCTTGTCTGGAAAATAGGAATAAGCAATACCCACCTGGACGAAGGTTGTGAAGGCTATTTTGGGTGACAAAAGCTCCCTGCCGGCTCCCCCCACCCCCAGAGCCTCCCCAGTCTGAATTTAAGTGCACACAGCTCAGTCCCAAGTTAGGACCACCCCCATCATCACACACCCTGCCTCCCCACTTTTATTTTTACAAATCAGTGAAATATTTGCCCAAACCCAAACTTTTGGAACCAGCCTCTGAGGTTTGCAAAGACCGAGGCAGTAGCTCTGGGTCCCAAATGCACACTCCACCTCCTCCTGGACTCCGCCCCCTTCCCAGCTCACAGATGTCCCCGCTGAGAGAGGTGGACACACAGGCAGCCTCTCTCACCAACCTCCACCAGCGTGACATCACCTCCTCCGGCAGACAGACTTCACCCTTCTTTATCGCTCGTTTCAGGCTCCAAGCACAGCTTTAGACACCCTTTCTGGAGGCTGGGAGAAAATGTGCTAAAATACCAGCAGTGATCCAGCTGGTAGTAGGACTGAGGGAGTAGCTCTTTCTTCTCTATGCTTCCTGGATTTTCCACAATAAACACATTCTATTTTTTTATTGACAGAAAAACCAATCGTGTTTTTTAAGCAAGCCACCTAAAAGCCCTGGTTGCCTCTGCATTTTTCGTAGCCTCAGCTCATTCTGAGCGTCAGTTTTTCAGCCATTATTCTATTTCCTGCCTTTCTGGTTTGAGTCCTCTGCCTTTGGACCTTTGCTCCGTCCTTTGAACATTTGAGCTAGTCACAGATGCTTGTGTAAACCACACCAGCCTCCCTCTATGTGTCTTGATTTTCCTTCTCACTGGGAATATTTATAACTCAAATTTGCTTTACAATCTCCCAAACCAAGAAATTACCCTCACGTTCTCCTGATACGATGCACTAAGAACGTGCCATCCCGTCCCTAATATAGGAGGAAACATCCGACAGACCCAAACTGAGGGACAGTCTATAGCATAACCGGCTCTCACTCTTCAAAACTGTCAGTGTTAACAATGGCTCCCTTCCTCCTCCCCAGCTGGAAGCACAAGGGGAGTTTTCCCCCAATATTCACTTCTGAGAGCAGATTGGGCTAATGGAGGTAATTCACAAACAGGTGAGGGACCCCTCTCGCACTGGGCCCCCTCTGGAGTTTCAACTCTCAGCCTGGTCTACACTGAGCCCCCGGCAATTCGTCAATTTCCGTTCCGGTTCCCTTCCCCAGCCCTGGTTCCTGTGCAGCTTTCTGCTCCTGGAGCCGTGATTCTCTGCACTTACCTATCGGTGCCTCCGATGCGGGGGCAGCAGTTTGCCCTGTGGCCTCGGTTCTTTCACAAATCTAACAAGAGTTGTTGATTTAAAAAAAAAAAACAGGACTTCCTGGTGGCGCAGTGGTTAAGAATCTGCTTGCCATTGCAGGGGACAAGGGTTCGAGCCGTGGTCCGAGAAGATTCCCACATGTCACGGAGCAACTAAGCCCCTGCGCCACAACTACTGAGCCTGCGCTCTAGAGCCCATGAGCCACAGCTACTGAGCCCACGTGCCACAACTACTGAAGCCCGCGTGCCTAGAGCCTGTGCTCTGCAACTAGAGAAGCCACTGCCAGGAGAAGACCGCGCACCGCAACGAAGAGCAGCCCCCACTCGCCACAACTAGAGAAAGCCCACGCGCAGCAACGAAGACCCAATGCAGCCAAAAATAAATACATAAAATAAATAAATTTTTTAAAAAAGAAAAGCATTAAAAAATATATATATCTTAAAAAAAAAAAACTGTCAGTGTTGTGAAAGACAAAGAAAGCCTGAGGAACAGCTCCAGACTGGAGGAGACACAACCACAGGCAACTTGTGATCCCGTGATCCTGGATATCCTTTTGTTTAAAAGGAAGGTATTGGGACAATTGGTGAAATCTGAATCTGAATAAGGCCTGATATTACATCACTGGATTGATAGAGGTTTCCTGAGTGGGGTAAACGCACTGTAGTTCTAGAAGAGAATGGCTTTTGTATTTTTTGGAATTATACAGCTGAAGCTTTGGGAGGTAAAGGGTATCCTATCTGCAACTTATTCTCATATGACTCAGAAAAAACAAAACCAACACACACACACACACACACACACACACACACACACACACACACAGAATGTGGGCGAACAGTAAAAAACAAGTTCTTTGTTCTATTCTTGTGATTTTTCTATAAGCCTGAAATTATGTTGAAATTAAAAGGGAAAAAAATCCCACAAACCTCAGGCACCGCAGGCCCATCGGCCCCTGGGGCTGTCCTTTCCGTGTCTGTGCCTTTAGTTCTCTGACGAGAACCTCTTCCTCCTGTCTGGGGGCTCATCTCTCTCTCACCCACAATTCCCCGCTGACTGTCAGAATTTCTATTTGGCACTGTCTCAGGATCCCTTTCACTAATGAAGACGAAAAGGCCTTTCCCTACCCTGCTGCAGAGCAGGAATTCCACTCCACGGGGGATCCTGGATTCTCTCCATCACAGCAGTGGTTCTCACCCTCTGAAGCCCTAAAAACTCCACGCTGAGGAAACACTCTAGATTAGAATCTCTGGTGGGGGAACCCAAGCACCTGTGCTTGGAAAGCTCTCTAGGTAATTCTATTGAGTAGCCAAGACTTTAAAAAATCGACCCTACATCCCACCCAGAAAGACAACAATTAAGACCCCCCCCACACCCCGGCTGCATTCCAGAACAATCAAACCAGAATCTCCAGGGTTGGGGCCCAAGCAACTGACTTTTTAAAACTCCCCAGGAAATTATACCGCCATCACGCTGATTTCTAAATATAAAAATAAAAGAAACAATTGAAAACAAATCAAAAAATAAAGAAAAACAATCAACTGGAAACAGGTGATTCCAAAGAGCAGCCACGTTTGAGAACCAGCGACTGAGGACGGCAGTTCCCAAACTTGAGCTGCATCTGAGTCTCCAGTGAGGGCTGATAAAGCGCAGATTGCTGACTTCCACCCCAGGGTTTCTGATTCAGTCGGTCTGGATGGGGCCTGAGAGCCTGCATTCCTAACAAGTCACTTGTCAGGGGACGCGCCTGCTGCCCCTCAGGACAAGACTTTGGGAACCACTGATGAGAATCTCCCTATTGTGTGTGGCGCTGGGATCAGCGAGGTGGCACCACCTGAGAGCCTGTTAGAACTGCAGACTCCCAGCTCCCCCAGAGCTCCTGACTCAGAATCTGCATATTAAACCAGCTTTCTTGATTCCCGAGCCACGCTGCTCTAAAGGAAATCCCCACCATCTCACACACATACACGTGTGTTAGGGGCCCGAGCACTCAGGACTCAGGATGGGGTGGCTGCATCTGGGGAGGACGCCCATCAGTATGACCCAAAAAGCCCTCTCGTAAAAGATGGTTAACATAACCCAGACAGGCAGAGAGAGGCCGCCAGTCTGCTGGACCAGGATGATAGGAAGGGGGTGGGCAGAGGCCCTGTAGGGGTTAACCATCCAGAAAGCACAGGTGGGGGTGAACACCCCAGGAGCCCCCTGGTCTGCCCTTTGATTTGACCTCCAGAGAATGAAGTTGACACAGCTGCCTGACTCCTAGGAGACTCCTGGCTAGCCCAGTCACTTGACGTTCTTGACCTTGGACTGTGTCCTCACCCTGATGCAGCCCCTTTAGCGACACTGAGCAGGGAGACCAGCTCAGAGCTAGGTGTCTGTCGCCGCCGCACTGTCATCGTTGCCTGCAGGGGCTGCACTTAACTGTCTGCGGGCGCTGCCCTGAGGCTGCACTTTACCGGCTCTTCATGAGAGTCTTGAGGTTGGTATTTATTATTAGCCCCAATTTACAGATAAAGGAACTGTGGCTACGAGAGATGAACTTGCTTGCCCCAAACCACAGCAGCTGTTAAGTGGCAAGGGCAGAACTGACTCCCAAATCTCTCTGGCGCCACCGTCTTGCAATAAGCTAACCTGAAGCAGAACCCTCACCTGGAGAGCAGGAGCCTTAACTGGCCACTGTGCTCTTCCTGCGTTTCCTCTCTGGTTTCTCCTTTGCTGAAATAACAGAAACAAAAATTATTCTAAAGCTGTAACCCTTGGGCATGTGTGGCTATTTATGTATAAATTAATTAAAATTAAATAACATTTAAAATTCAGTTTCTCAGTCACACCAGCCACGTGTCAAGCACTCAACAGTTTCACGTGGCTGGTGGCTACTGAAATTGCATAGGACAGATTGTAGAGCAAATTTCCAAAAGTTCTATTGAACAGCACTAGTCCAAAAAATTTTACATGCCCTTCACTACCCACGGTCACTCTTCATTCCAAGTTAACTTTAAAAAAATAAAGAAATGAAACTTCAAACCCACAAAGTGTGCTTTTACCTTGTTCTCATTTGTCAAATAGAAGCCAACATTTTCAGCCATGAAACATCAGGTGTTAGAAGGGAGGCCCCTACTGGCAACACATGGGATTACAACCTAGCACAATCAGACACTGGAAACAGGCCAGAGGCTGGGGTGGAACAGCCATCACTGAGGTATCAGGGAATACACAAGTGTGGGAGAAATTCCATATCTGGATAGGATCAGGGATGAGACTCCAGGAGCAGACCCTCAGTCAGAGAATCCATCCATCGCCAGACTGAAATCTCCAGTATCATGTACCTCATGCCTAACACAATGCCTGACACCAAGAAGATACATAATAAATGTTACTTACTCAATTTCTAAAAATCTAAAACCAGTAAATGGCAGGAATTTTCCAGTCATTTATCAAAATGGGCATATAGGTTTCTGCCTTTGATATTCTGATGTGATGATTATGTAACTTCCTGATAAAGCTTGGTCTTGATATTAAAAAAAAAATTAGTCACTTAAATAATTGATTGATTGATTGATTCTGAGGATTCCAGAACTGCACCACTGATCATTTAATCCTTTTATCATTATTTTCCCAATTGGACACATCCTTCTTTTTTTTTTTAATTTTATTTATTTATTTATTTATCTATTTTTGGCTGCATTGGGTCTTCGGTGCTGCGCGCAGGCTTTCTCTAGTTGCGGCGCTACTCTTCGTTGCGGTGCGCCGGCTTCTGATTGCGGTGGCTTCTCTTCAGGAGCAGACCCTCAGTCAGAGAATCCATCCATCGCCAGACTGAAATCTCCAGTATCATGTACCTCATGCCTAACACAATGCCTGACACCAAGAAGATACATAATAAATGTTACTTACTCAATTTCTAAAAATCTAAAACCAGTAAATGGCAGGAATTTTCCAGTCATTTATCAAAATGGGCATATAGGTTTCTGCCTTTGATATTCTGATGTGATGATTATGTAACTTCCTGATAAAGCTTGGTCTTGATATTAAAAAAAAAATTAGTCACTTAAATAATTGATTGATTGATTGATTCTGAGGATTCCAGAACTGCACCACTGATCATTTAATCCTTTTATCATTATTTTCCCAATTGGACACATCCTTCTTTTTTTTTTTAATTTTATTTATTTATTTATTTATCTATTTTTGGCTGCATTGGGTCTTCGGTGCTGCGCGCAGGCTTTCTCTAGTTGCGGCGAGCGGGGGCTACTCTTCGTTGCAGTGCGTGGGCTTCTCATTGCGGTGGCTTCTCTTGTTGTGGAGCACAGGCTCTAGGCACGAGGGCTTCAGTAGTTGTGGCTCACGGGCTCTAGAGCACAGGCTCAGTAGTTGTGGCACATGGGCTCAGTTGCTCCGTGGCATGTGGGATCTTCCTGGACCAGGGCTCGAACCCTTGTCCCCTGCATTGGCAGGCAGATTCTTAACCACTGCGCCACCAGAGAAGCCCCCCATCCTTTATATTAAGAAGCCAATGGAGAAACAGGATTTACTATTTCAGACACTTAGCTGACACGAGAGTGTTCAATCATCAAGAACATCATGAAATCATCAAGAACAAGATGTCAAAATTTTTGAGTCTCTGGTAAAACATGAAAAGACATTCCTGGTTTTTCCTTTGGCCCAAGGTGGCAGGAATGAAAGATCGCCTGCCTGACTGGGAGATGAATCAAATCCCAAACCATTCATTTATCCATTCAGTCCACAAATACGGACTTGGCCTCATGGGAGCCAGGTGGCAAAGGAAATGAGCTGGCGGCTACTTATCTGAGCCCTGCACACAAAAGAACACAACGCATCCAAAGCTCATCCCCAATATGGAAAGCGCCCTGGGCCGAGCAAATGCTCCACAAAGACCTGGGCTGGGGAGGGCAGCCTGTGGTCTCTGACGTCTCTTCTGGGGTCCAGGTGCTGGGAGCCCTGGGCTATTGGATGCGAATCTTGACCGTAAAGAAATTGGAGTATAGATAGTGATGCAATCCCAGGGCACTGCAGAGGACCCCCAGTTACTGGGGAGGCTTTTCATGGGATCCAAGCAAGCCGATCAAAAGGTCTAAGTCAGGGCTGTATTAATGATCTGGTGGCCTAAGGCTGCTTATAGGTCGCTGTCCAGAACTGGAGGGGACGCAGGGTCTGGCCTAGCTTCACGGGGATGGAAGAGTGGAGAATGGAGAATATCATTTATTGCAAGATCCAAAACAGCCCGCCCTCCGAAAAAAAACAACGGATGGTCCCCCTATTTGATGAGTTTCACTGGTTCCAGCCTTGTGCGTGGTCCTGTTCTAGGTGCTGGGGAGACAGATCAGTGAGCTTCCGGGGCCGGGGGCAGACTCATTACAAAGGGCCCTTCTATCTCATCCTCCTCTTCACAAGCCCACTTGAGCCCCCTCTCAATTCCTGGCATAAGTAAGGCACTATTTCACGACATTTTTACCTTAATTAAAAGGTCTCAGATACCCATACCCAATGTGCAAACGACTTGGACAGGGGAATATCCGAATGGCTGGGAAACATGAAAAGATGCTTAACATCAATGGTTACAGGGAAATACAAATTAAAACTACGAGTGCTGTGACTGTACACTCACCAGAATGGCTAAAACCAAACCTCTGGAAATGTCCAGGGTGGGTGAGGCTGGGGAGTAGCACACACTGTCAGTGGGAGTGTGGATTGGTCCAAGCACTGCAGAGAACTGTCAGGCAATTTCTGTTTAATTTAAACAGAGGCCTCCTTGGTGGCGCAGTGGATAAGACTCCATGTTCCCAATGCAGGGGGCCCGGGTTCGATCCCTGATCAGGGAACTAAATCCCACATACCGCAACTAAGAGTTCTCATGCTGTAACTGAGAAGCCCGCCTGCTGCAAGTAAGACCCGGAGCAACTAGATAAATTTTTTTAAAAAATAGTAATAATAATTAAAGTTAAGCATACACTTAACATACAACCAAGCAGTTCCACTCCTGGGGATAAACCCAAAGGAAAGGAGGGTGTTCGTGCACCACAAAGGCCATGTCCACAAATGCACATCACAGCTGAACTGTGAATAGCCAGATCCTAAACATAACCCAAATGCCCATCAGTGGAAGAATGGAGAAAAATCATGTATAGCACGGAAGGGAAATGACCGAATTGCTCTTACATGCGATAATATGGATGAATCTCAAAAACAATGCTCAGGAAAAGAAACCAGACACAAATGAGCACATCCCGTATAACTAAATTCATATGGAGTTCGACAGGCAAAACTCATCGGGGGGACTTCCCTGGGACTTCCCTGGTGGCGCAGTAGTTAAAACTCTGAGCTCCCAATGCAGGGGACCTGGGTTTGATCCCTGGTCAAGGAACTAGATCCCATATACATGCCGCAACTAAGAGTTCACATGCCACAACTAAGGAGCCCGCAAGCTGCAACTAAGACCCAGCACAACCAAAAAAAAAAAAAAAAAACCTCATCCATGGTGCTGGGGTGAGAATAGCGGCTGCCTGCTGGGGCGGTGGGAGGTGGCGACTGGGAAGAGGGCTTGAGGTGACTCACTGGATGATGGAATGTCCTCTGTGCTGATCTGAGTGGTGGTCACACAGGTGTAGGCACAGGTAAAAATTCATCAAACTGTCCACCTAAGATTTGTGCATTTTATTTATTTGTGCATTTTATTATACCTCAATAAAAGCGTAAAAGCAATCAAAGGTCTTGGTGACCACACTTGACAGAAGCGTGGCTGAACATCAAAAGCTTACATGAAATACCATGACCACATCCCCTGGGGGTTTAATAGAACAGTCTCAAACACAGTCACAGTCCCTAGGCCCTTGGCAACAGTTTCCATCCTTACTGCTCACCTAGCACCAAAAGGGATGTGTCCCTTTCCAGCCAAGCGGGCTGCAGCCCCTCTCAGAGCTCTCAATGGACTCACTCCCTGGAGTTGTCCTCCAACAGCTCCCAAGAACCTGGGGTTGAGTGCTGCCGGCGCAGCCCTGCACCCCCGGAGCCAGGCCTGCTCAGAGCCTCGAGACGGCCCTGCAGGACTTTAGTGGAAACTTACAGGGCCCTGAGCAAACTGGACATGCAGGGCTGGCCTGCAAGGAAAGATTAGACAAAGGGGGCTTCCCTGGTGGCACAGTGGTTGGGAGTCCGTCTGCAGATGCAGGGACGCGGGTTCGTGCCCCGGTCCGGGGGGATCCCACGTGCCGCAGAACGGCTGGGCCCGTGAGCCATGGCCGCTGGGCCTGCGCGTCCGGAGCCTGTGCTCCGCGATGGGAGGGGCCACAGCAGTGAGAGGCCCGCGCAAAAAAAAAAAAAAAAAGATTAGACAAAGGAAGAAACGCTTTAGGAGGGTCCTGTATTTAAAACACCTTTTCTGTCAATCAACTATACTTTAATGTAAAACAATTTTTATATAAATAAAACACTTTTCTTTTAATACACATTTCTTCATTTCTTCATTTATTTATTTATTTATTTATTTGCTGCGTTGGTTCTTTGTTGCTGCACGTGAGCTTTCTCTAGTCGAAGCGAGCGGGGGGCTACTCTTCATTGTGGTGCGCAGGCTTCTCATTGCGGTGGCTTCTCTTGTTGCAGAGCATGGGCTCTAGGTGCGTGGGCTTCAGTAGTTGTGGTGTGGGCTCAGTAGTTGTGTCTCTCCAGTTCTAGAGCGCAGGCTCAGTAGTTGTGGCACACGGGCTTAGTTACTCCGTGGCATGTGGGATCTTCCCTGACCAGGGCTCGAACCCGTGCCCCCTGCATTGGCAGGTGGATTCTTAACCACTGTGCCACCAGGGAGTTCCAATAAAACACTTTTTCTGCTGGAATTGTGCAGCTTCAGCCGTGTTGCACCCCAGCCCGTGGACCAGGGCTTCTCAACTTTGGCTGCATGTCACAGGGAGCTTTGAAATGTAGGATGCCAGGCCCACCCCAGCCCAGAGCAACCGAATCAGACTCTCTAGCACAGTGATACTCAGAGCGTGTTCCTGAAGTAGGAACTTGTCAGAAGTGCAAATTCTCAGGCCCACTCTGACCTGGATTCTGGAGCTGGCCCTGGCAATCTCTGTGGTAACTGTTCTAAGAAGCCCTCCCAGTGATTCTGACACATGCTCAAGTGTGAGGACCACTGCTGTAGTTAGAAGTTCGCATTTCTAACAGGTTCCCAGGTGGTACAGACGCTGCTGTTCTGGGGACCACACTTTGGGAACCACCACTGTCTGTCTAAAGGTTAGAGCCAAGCTCTGGGAGGTGGGAGGGGAGATTAAAAGCTACACAGGTGAGTGACTCTGATGCAGGTGAGGGTTAATAAGCGCCTCCATGGACTTCCATCATCCAACCTGGCAGGAGGGGCACACCTGGGCAGGAGGCCCACACAGGTGAGAATGTTACAGGAGAAGTGCAATTTGTTCCTAGGGCTCCTTTTCACCCCGTAAAACTGCAATGTGGGGCTCCTGCTGTGGCAGGAGTTACTTTCCCATCCCTGAGAGTTTCTTCTAGCACTGCTGGACCTGAAGAGGTTTCTGGTAGAACACTTTGCATAAAAGTCTCAGCTGGGGGAAAAGCCTGATTTTACCCTCAAAGGTTAATCTTTGGTCCAAGATAGATGGGAAGCAAGGGCAGGGAAATCGAGGAGTAAATGGAATGAAGAAGGGGGTCTGGGCGGGGCTGGGCATGAGCCAGGGATAGGCTGGAAGAGAGAGCTGGGGGGTGGGGGGGCGGGCAGGGAGACATGTCTTCTTTCTAAGGAAGGCTGACCCTTTTTTATTTTCAACTGAGCCCCAGAAGGGTTTTGTGCAAGATTAGAGAGAGGAGCTGAGCCAGCTGATCTGCACAGCAGGAAAGAAAAGGATTGAAGTGATTCCAGAGGAGTGGGAAGGGCGGGGAGACCAGCATTTGGGGAGGGTGGGAGCATGGTCAGGCTCAGAGGATTAAAGCTTCCTTTTCTGAAAAGACAGACCACAGGCTGGGAGAAAAGAGTCACAACACATATACCTGGAAAAAGACTTGCATTTAGAATATAGAAAGTACCTGTACACCTCACTGGTAGGAAGGCAAACAACTCAATGAAAAAAAATGGCCAAAAGACATGAGTAGGCCCTTCACAGAGGATATACAGATGGCCAACAACCACATGAAAAGATGCTCAGCATCATTAGTCATCCGGGAAATGCAAAATACCACATAACACCCACTAGAATGGCTAAAATTAAAGACTTCCAATACCAAGTGTTGACAGAATGGAGGGCATCTGGAACTCTCATACCCTGCTGGCAGAAATTGAAAATTGTACAACCACTTGAAGAAATTCTGGAGTTTCTTTTAACATTAAACATACACCTACCCTAAGACCCAGCAAATCCACTCAGATCTTTCCCAGAGAGCAATAAAAACAAATGTCCACAAAACGACTTGTGGCTATATTTATATATACCCTGCAAAAGTCTTTGCAAGTGCCAGGGAGGAAAAGTTTCCTTCACCTTCTTAGGTTTGTGATTGGGGCCTGCAAATTAAGCTGACAAAAGACAGAGTAGCAAGAGAAAAGGCAGAGTTTATTTATTCATACATGCAAGAGTGCCCAATGATGAGTAACAAAGTAGTCTTTAGAATTTGGGCCTTATCTACTTATATACCTAACTTAGTAGGGGAAATGGAGGGGGAGAAAAGAGACTTCTATAGGAGAACAAATAGGTTTCTTTAGGGAAGACAAATGGGTTTTTCGGAAAACAAACCAGCGATGAGAAAGTTTGTGATAGTGTTCGTTCATGCAGGTCTTTTCATTTTTTTCATGGCTGTGAAACCCTCCCAAGAGGGGATTTTGGGGAGGTTTATTCTTGGTTTCTCTCCTGGAAGTAGAAGCTGCCCCCAAAAGGAAATTTATGGTGGCCCTCATTTCTCAGAAGTTTATGCTTTTAGTCAGATAAAGGAAGCTCTAGAAAGACTTCTTTCTGCATCTGTTGGATCTCAAACGTCTTCAGTTTAAAATGATGTTTATACCAACTCTGGGGTTCTGAGTGGATAATAATGGTTATGCATTTGTAGGGTGGGGGTGGAGGCAGGTGGGAATTGGGAGGTTGGGGACAGGGTATAAGGAAAACAATTTGGGCACACTTTTTAAAATTTTAGAAAGATATGAAGCATTGCCCATTCAAAAAAAATTTAGGTCTAAGTATGTTTCCAATCTATTTAAGGATTGGTTTCAACCCCCTATTAAGAAAAGATGGATTTTTGCCTCATTAGCAAGGCTTAATAGAATCCAGCCTGAGGGAAGTGCAAAGATTTTATCATCATTGGCTGCAACTTCTATCCGGAAGTTTAACAATCAGGTCACCCTTTCCACTTTGCTGGGAGGGACACTTCAGCAACATCTCAGCTGTAAGTCCCAGGACCGTCTCTCATTGTTCCCCTCTGGTCACCAGGAACACAAGGGCAGCTGCAGAGGACAATGGGTGGGGTGGAGGTGGGTCTCCAAGACCCAGCGGACAATGGAAACCTTCCCCCTTTAAGCAGATGTCAGGTGATTATTTGGGCTCTGCACATAGGTAAAAGGACGGGTGAAACTCTGACAGACACCTGCATCTTGTCCTGACATTCTGACTTGTTGCCCATAAAAGGATCAAAGTACTTTCTAGCTCAGAGAGGCAGCCATTCTTGATCTGAAGAAGACCTCGAAGGGACTTCCCTTGTGGTCCAGTGGTTAAGAATCCACCTTGCAATGCAGGGGACACCGGTTCGAGCCGTGGTTGGGGAAGATCCCACATGCCGTGGAGCAGCTAAGCCCACAGGCCACAACCAGAGAGAAACCCTTGCACCACAACAAAGAGTCCACGTGCCACCACGAAAGATCCCGCATGCCGCAACTAAGACATGATGCAGCCAATAAATAAAGAATAAATAAAAGAAGATCCCAAAATAGGAGTTCAAGGTCAGTTCAAGCTTTTTCAGATAGAGTTGACGAGAGGGTCTTAAATGCCCTGAAATTTTAAAATACAAACCAGAGAGGAAAAGGATCAAGGTTCTGGTTGTGGGGACACATCTCACTTCCAGAACACGCCAAACCCATTCCCGCCTGAAGGCATCTAAACTAACCATGTCCTCTACCTAGACTCCTTATCTCAGATCTTCTCATCCTGATCTCCATTTAAATGCACCTCCCTCAAAATACACCTCTGATCACCCAAAATATAAGTCCACCCATGCAGCCTCTAACACATCCACCTTTACCATTTATTCTCTTCAGAGCCCTTACCACCCTCAAATCCTTTCTTATTTGCCTGTCGTCTGTCTCCCAATGAGAATGACTCCAATGGTGTAGCCATAACTGGCCCTTCTTCCTGTGCTTCCCCAGTGTTTCAAGCAGTTGCCTAGTACACAGTGGGTGCTCAATATGTGCTCAACGGATGAACAAATGAGTAAAAGTTAAACTTGAGATGTCTGTGAAATAGCCAAGGAGCGATGTCAAATAAGAGTTGTTAAAGGTCCTGCTGGGGCTTCCCTGGTGGCGCAGTGGTTGAGAGTCCGCCTGCCGTTGCAGGGGACACGGGTTCGTGCCCTGGTCCAGGAAGATCCCACATGCCGTGGAGTGGCTGGGCCCGTGGGCCATGGCTGCTGAGCCTGCGCGTCCGGAGCCTGTGCTCCGCAGTGGGAGAGGCCTCGACAGTGAGAGGCCCGCATACCGTAAAAAAAAAAAAAAAAGGCCCTGCTGTATAGCACAGAGAACTATATTCAATATCCTATGATAAAGCATAACAGAAAATAATATTTTAAAAAAAGAATGTATATATATATATACGTATAACTGAGTCACTTTGCTGTACAACAGAAATTAACACAACATTGTAAATCAACTATACTTAAATAGAATATTAATTAATTTTAAAAAACCAAGAGAATGAGTTAAAAAAAAAAAAAAAAGAGCTGTCAAGTGGTAGGAAACATCCAGACTGGAGGTATATTTGGGCATCATTAGAACAAATTCAGTTTTTAAGTCCATAGGAATCAATGAATCACCTGAAGAGAGATTTAAAGAAGAAAGAGCCTGAGCTCCTAGGAACCCGGACTTTAGAAATTGGGCAGAGCAAAGGGAGCAAGTAAGGAAGCGCAAGAAGACTCCAGCGAGGCAGAAGGCAAACCAGAAGAGGCAGGTGTCGCCGAGGCTGAGGGACAAGAGGATCTGGAGAAGGAAGTGGCCTCCTGTGTGGGACGTGGCCCATAGGGTGGGCAGCACGGAGGCAGTCAGGACCTGGACGAGGCAACTCCAGTGCGATGATGGGCAGAAGCTCACTGGGATGGACCAAGGGATGAATGGGCGGAGGGGGCTGGGGAGTGGAAGCTTGAGTGTCAGTGACTCTATCCAGAAGGTTGGATCAACTGGGTGCAGCTACAGGCAGATATGGATAAAGGATTGATTCTCTTCCGCTCAACATATTATTGTGAAAAACTTCAAACCTGCAGAAAGTTGAAGGAAGAGTACAACGCACAGCTCTTCAACCTTCACCTCAATTCATCATTTGTTAACATTCTGCCTCATTTACTTTCCACACACACACACACATATTCATTTTGGGGTGAATCACTGGAAATAAAGTTGCAGATACTCCTAAATACCACAGCATGCCTTTCCTAGGAACAAGGCCATTCTCCTACATGACCTCAATGCCACATCCCACCCAGAGAAATTTAACATTGAATCGGTAACATCATCTAGCAAACAGACCATATTTACGTTTCCCCAGAAGTCCAGACACGGCCTTTATAGCTGCTTTCTGTTTCCTGGTCCTGGATCCAATTGAGGTTCACTCGTTCCCTTTTGTTGTCAGGTTTCCATACTTTAATCGGAAACAGTCCCTGGCCTTTTTCTTGTCTTTCAGGGCACTGACATGCTTGAAGAGTTCGGGCCAGTTGTCACATTGCCTGTCCGCATACTGGATTTATCTGATTGTTTCCCCATGACTGGATTCAGGTTAAACATTTTTGGCAGGAATACCACATAGATGATGTGAGCTTCTCAAGGGAGAGTTTTTAAAAGATGGAAAATACTCCATCGACTTGAATGCAGATGTAAATGATGCAGCAGATCAGGGATGATGACGGGGAGGGAAATTGGCTCAGTGAAGGAGGTCATAACATCCTTAAATTGGCCAGAGGTGGGGTGCAGGGCCGGGGGATGGGGAGGGTGGAAACAGATGAAGGGATAGACATACCTGACTGGCAGCAGGTACGTCTCCTTGGTTGTAGCAAACAAGGAGAAGCAGAAGGTGGTGTGAATGAATGAACATAGTCTGAGGCAGGGAGGGTGAGTCTGTTTGGATCTGATAGCTTCTACCTCCTCACTGAAATGATGTGACTGGTGGGAATGTAAAAGGGCACAGCCGCTGTGGAAAACGGTATGGCAGTCCCTCAAAAAATTAAGCAGACAGGAATTCCCTGGCGGTCCAGTGGTTAGGACTCCGTGCTTCCACTGCAGGGGGCATGGGTTCAGTCCCGGGTCGGGGAGTTAAGATCCTGCATGCCGTGCGGCATGGCCAAAAAAAAAAGAAGAAAAAGAAGAAATTCCCAGACCTAGATGTTTTCACTGGATAATTTTATAAAATATTTAAGGAAAGCTTAACACCAATTTTATACAATGTCTTCCAGAAAATAGAAAAGTAGGGAGTACTTCCCAACTCATTTTATGAAGCTAGTATTATCCTGACACCAAAACCAGACAAAGATAGTACAGAAAAGAAAACTAGAGACCAATATCCCTAATGAACATAGATGCAAAAACCCTTAACAAAGTATTAGCAAGAAAAGTCAGTCATATATACAGTGAATCATACATATTGACCAACTAAGATTTATTTCAAACAATAAAATATTTGAATGCAAGGTTGGTTCAATATTTTAAAAATCTGTCAATGCAATCCACCATACGGACAGTCTTAAGAAGAAAAATCACATAATCATATCAATCAATGCGGAAAAAAGCATTTGACAAAATTCAACATCCATTTACGATTTTTAAAAAAAAGCTCTTAGAAAAATAGAAATAGAGAGGAACTTAACTTGAAAAAGGAATCTACCCAAAAAATCTACCACTAATGTTACACTTAATGGCAAAAGACTGAATGTTTCCCCCGTAAGAGCAGGAAAAAGGGCAAGTAAATGTTCTCACAACTTGTATTCAGCATCGTGCTGTAAGTTCTAGTCAGTGCAATAAGGCAAATATGAAAACAAAAGAAACAAAAAAATTAGGAAGGAGTAAAATGCATATGACTGGAAGAAAAAACTTGTTCCTGTTTGCAGAGAACACGACTGTCTATGTAGAAAATCCCAAGGAATCTGAGAAAACAATTCTAGAACTAATAAGTGAGCTCAACAAGATCTCAGGACACAAGTTAAACATATATAAATCCATTGTATTTCCATGTTCTAGTAATGAACAGTGGACACCAAAATTAAAAATACAATACCATTTACAACTGCACAAAAAGAAAAGGAAATACTCAAGAGTACACATCTAACAAAACTTGTTCGAGATCTGTATGCTAAAGTGACAACATGCAAGTGAAAGAAATGAAAGCACATCTAAATAAATGGAGAGACACAGTATGATGGTGGATTAGAATACCCAACATAGCTAAGATGTCAATTCTTGACAAATTGATATACAGGTTTAAAGCAAACCCTATCAAATTCCCAGAAAAGGGCTTTTTTTTTTTTAGATACAGACAAGATTATTTTAAAATTTATACTGAAAGACAAAGAAACTAGCATAGCTAAAAGAGTCATGAGAAAAATAAATAAAAAAGAGAGAAATCAGCCTAGCAGATTTCAAGACTTGCTGTTAAGCCTGCAATAATCAAGGATGTATGGTATTGGCAGAGGAATATACATATAGACCAATGGAACAGAGTAGAATATTCAAAAATAAATGCACACAGACTTGCCCAACTAATTTTTTACAAAGGTGCCAAAGCAGTTCAATGAAGGAAAGAGAGTCTTTCCTACAGGAGCAATTAGACATCCACAGGCAAAAAAAAATTATCATCAACCTAAACCCCACATTTAATACAAAAATTAACTCCAAATGGATTTGCTGACTTAAATGTAAAATGTGAAACTATAAAACTTTTAGAAATACGCATAGGAGAAAATCTCTAGGATCTAGGGCTTATACTTGATACCAAAAGCGCTATTCATAAAAGGAAAAATCAGTAAATTGAACATCAAAATTAAAAACTTTTGCTCTATGAAAGATCCTGTTAAAAGGTAGAAAGACAAGGTACAGAGTGGGGAAAAAATATTTGCAAACCATGTATCCAACAAAGAACCATTATTTTGTGTATATAAAGAACTCTCAAAACTGAACAATAAGAAAAACAAACGATACAATTAGAAAATGGGCAAAAGACATGAAGAGAGATTTCTGAAGAGGACATATGGATAGCACGTAAGCATTTGAAAAGATGCTCAACGTTATCAGCCATCAGGGAAACGCGGTTTGAAACCGCTATGAGATACCGATACACATTTATAAGAAGTCTAAAATAATAATAGTGACAACACCAAATGCTGGCAAGGATGTGGAGTAAATGAATCCCTCCTACATTGTTGGAGGGAATGTGAAATGGAACAGCCCAACTGAGTCTTGAAAAATCTAAACATACAACTCCCATATGAGCCAGAAATTGCACTGTGGGTAAATTATCTCAGAGAAATGAAAACTTAGGTTCAGACATAAACTAGTACATGAATCTTTATAGCAGCCTTATTTGTAATAGCCAAAAACTGGAAACAACCCAAATTCCTTTAAGGGGCAAATAGTTAAAGCAACAGTAGTACCTCCATACCATGGACTACTGCTCAGCAATAAAGAGGAACAAACTATTGATACGAGCCATAACCAGGATGAATCTCCAGAAAATTATGCTGAGTGAAAAAAAAAAGCCAATTGCAAAAGATTACACACTGTGTGATTCCACTTACGATCCCATTGTTGAAATGGCAAAATTATAGAAATGGATTAAGGAGGGAATGGCTGGGCTTCCCTGGTGGCTCAGTGGTTAAGAACCCACCTGCCAAATGCAGGGGACCCAGGTTCGATCCCTGGTCCGGGAAGATCCCACATGCTGCGGAGCAGCTAAGCCCGCGTGCACAGCTACTGAGTCCGTGCACCTAGAGCCCGTGCTCTGCAACGACAGAAGCCACCGCAATGAGAAGCCCGCGGACCGCAGCGAAGAGTAGCCCCCCCCCCCACACCGCTCACCACAACTAGAGAAAGCCTGCGCGCAGCAACAAAGACCCAACGCAGCCAAAAATAAATAAATAAATAAATAAACTATATAAAAGGAGGAAATGGCTGCAGGAGGCAAGTGGGTGTGGCTATAACAGCTCAACATGAGAGCCCTCCCCATGCACACAGGATCACTCTGTATTACTTCTTAAAACTACATGTGAGTCCACAATTACCTCAAAATAAAGTTTAATTGAAAAAATTCCAGTTGAATTATTAGGAGATAAAGTCAATGACATTTTCCAAAAGTAGAATGGCAACAAAACGTGATAACCTGGAAACTAGGAAAGAAAACATAAGAAAAGTACAGCATTCATGCCGGTGGTCTGACATCCAGCTAAGATGAGTTCCAGACAAAAGAAGAGAGAAAAACAGTGGGGCAGGAGATTATCAAGGAAATTATACAACAAAATGAACAGAATGAAAGGAAGTGATTTTCTTATTGAAAGATTCATATAAATGTAAATCATCACGAATGTCAGGACCCTAGGGTGGAAGAACCCAGAGAAGGAGAAAACAGAAGTGTCTCTGGGGTTCTTTGGTGTCAGTACTTTCCACTTCCCCACTGCCGGCCACTATGGATCCCTGTGTCCTGGCTGCTCAGTCAAGTAACAGCCCCTCCAGCTTCTTGTCTCTGTAGGGTTTCTCTCCCTTTACTGTCACTTGGATTCAGGAAGGAGCTGACACTAATACCTGTGCTTGGTCTACCCTCAACTCAGACGTCAGGTGCTAGAATTTTACTCTGTGTTTGAACCTAAAAGCTAAATTCTCTCCTCCGCCATCTCACAAAAGGCTCACGTACAACCAACAAGCCAGTCCCCTCCCAGCCTCTCAGTCTGCAGCTGTGCCTTCTTCACGGGAGTTCACACCTGACTCTTACTGTTGTCTAGTCCACACTTCACCTGCATGGCAGAGTGAGTGCTTTATCCCTCAGTTGGGAGGTGGGGAGGAGTCTGGAAAATTCACTTTCCAGTGTAACTTGCCTGCCTTAGATCAACATTGCCTGGATGTCATGTTTTTTAATTATACGAGTAATATTTGGATGCATTCTTTTTATAAAAATTAAGCCCTTACAAAAGATTCCCCCTTTACCCAGCATTCCCAATACAGGCAGACCTTGCAGGTTCGGTTCCAGACTACAGAATAAAGCAAGTCAGATGAACTTTTTGGTTTCCCAGCGCTCATAAAGCTATGTTTACACTATACTGGAGTCTATTAAGTGTGTGATGGCATTAAGTCCAAAAAAACAATGTACACACCTTAATTAAAAAGTACTTGCTTGCTAAAAAATAACTCTCGTCTGAGACTTCAAGGAGTCATAATCTTTTTGCAATAGTAACATCAAAGGTCACTGATCACAGATCACCATCACAAATATGATAATAACGAAAAAGTTTGAAATATTGCCAGAATTACCAAAATGTGACGCAGAGACACGAGGTGAGCAAATGCTGTTGGAAAAGTGGCACCGATAGACTTGCTCAACGTGGGGTTGGCCCAAACCTTGAATTTGTAAAGCATGCAATATCCGCAAAGTGCAGTCAAGTGAAGTGCAACAAAACGAGGTGTGCCTGTACCAGAGGGATGCGTTTCCAGTCCCTTTTCTACACATTTTCATACATATTCACAAGCCCATAGAAAACATAGAGCATTGTTTTATTGCAGATTTTCTTTTTTACATTTAACACTTGAGAAAACTGTATATCCTTTTTCTACTCAATAACATGTCTCAGCCACCTTTGCATGTCGGGTCTTATAAATCTCCCATCTTTATTTCTTGCTACTACACGGATTTTATGCTATGGACATAACATGTTTATATAGTCATTCTTCTATTGATAAGTATTTAAGCTCTTTCCAGTTTGTTTTGCAAGCAGCACAGCTGAGCATCATGACTCAGAGTCTGTGGTCCAGCATCCAGGGCTGGCCCCGAGTTGTGAGGCAGGGGGTGGGAGGGAGTGGTAAATACTGAGAAACTTTTATAGCGATTTGGCAGTGATGTTATGTCAAATCTCACAATAAAAATCATGGGCTTGTACTTTTTAAGCCTTTCATTTTTTAAACTTTATCTAGTGATTCATTTTTACTGTAAAAGTAAAAAAAAGTATGAGTTTGTGACAAATTGGAAATAAAGGCTAGAGCTAGCCCAGGACCGCTGAGAAGCCCTGCTTTTGTGAACAGCCTAACGCACACCCAAGACCTTATCCTCCTGCTCAAGGGTCTCTGTCCTACAGATTCAAAGACATGATTCTCTGGGTTATAGGATGTGGACATATTTTTATTGCAATAGATAGTCTCAACTTGCCTCTTTAATTCACTAGTATTTTTTTTTAAGAATTTATTTTTTTATTTTTTCTGCACTGGGCCTTCACTGCTGCACGCAGGCTTTCTCTACTTGCGGTGAGCAGGGGCTACTGTTCATTGCGGTATGCAGGCTTCTCATCGCGGTGGCTTCTGTTGTTGCAGAGCCCGGGCTGTAGGCGCGCGGGCTTCAGTAGTTGCAGAATGCAGGCTTCAGCAGTTGTGGCGCACGGGCTTAGTTGCTCTGCGGCATGTGGGATCTTCCCGGGCCAGGGATCGAACCCATGTCCCCTGCATTGGCAGGTGGATTCTTAACCACTGTGTCACCAGGGAAGCCCCTTCACTAGTATTTTTAATTCATATGTTCCTGAAAACCAGTGAGGTGGAGCTTCTTTTTAGATTGTTTTTTTAAGTATTTATTTAATTATTTTATTTTTGGCTGTGTCGGGTCTTAGTTGCCACCACTGGTTCTTCGTTGGGATCCTCCACTGCAGCGGGTAGGCTCCTGGTTGCAGCACATGGGTTTCTCTCTAGCTGTGGCCCATGGGCTCAGTAGTTGTGGTGCGTGGGCTTAATTGCCCCAAGGGCATGTGGGATCTTAGTTCCCTGACCAGGGATCGAACCCACATGCCCTGCATTGGAAGGCAGACAACCACTGGACCACCAGAGAAGTCCCAGAGCTTCTTTTTATATGGTTATTGTCTCTTTCTGTTCCTTAGAGGCCAGGAAGTCAGCCAGGCCCTGGGTTGTGACAACCCTTTTGTCACCTCATCTGCTTTGAAGCCCTAGGCAATCCTAGGAGGGGGACCAGGCGAGGGTAATTTCCTCTTTAAATTTCCTCCTGTGGGTAATGGAGGCAGGGGCTGCACCCGGGCCCCACATCCACGGATATTTATTGGCAAAGCCCAGGTCCCCTCCCTCCAGACTCAGAACGAAAGCCCAGGCCCAAGAGTTCACCAGGAGAACAGGCTGGGAATACAGGAGGGGCCGGAGGAGTAGTGAGAACATGAAACAGGAACTAGATGCAGGAGGTCAGGAGGGCCAGGGGAACAGTGCAGAGCTGGGACACACAAAGCGTGACTCGGTTCCCTCTTCTGGAGCCGTCAGAGGGGCTGCCTGGGGCCAGAGAGACAGCAGACTATCCATCAGCCCAACAGTCTAAGTCAATAAGAAGCCAGGCGTTTCTTCTGTCTATTCACCAAATCTTTTAACACTGTTTATTGGAGGGGTTGACATAACTCAAGCCTCCTGAAATAATGCAGGGGCTTTTCCCCAACCAACTCAAACATCGAACCTGCAACTACCAAGACACTAGGCGGAACCAACACAAACACACACCCTGCCCAGCCTGGGAGGCAGTTTCCAGGCTAGCAAGAGGGCTGCAGAGGAGGAACCTGCCGTGAGAAGCAGGGGCAAAGGGAGAAGGCTCCAGAGTGTTCAGTGGAGACTTAGAACTGTCCTCACCCAAATTCATATCTTCAAGCGCCAGCTCTCAGTACTGTTTCTAGACCCCAGATAAGTCACTTAGCTTCTCCGTACCTCAGTTTCTTCACCTGTAAAATGGGGCTATGCCCAGAGTGGATGCTGTGGGTGTCCTGCCCGTAACCTGTAGACCCTCACCATTCCCGGGCACAACTTTGCCTGAGGACTTTCTTCAGCCACCATAGCCCGCTCTGCCTGCATCCTTAGAAGAACTAGAGAATGAACACGCCCAGGAGCAGCCATCAACCCAAACTAACGGGAATCGGTATATAAGCACCCCTGCTCCTGAGAGGCCAGAGAACTCAGGTATGAGTCCCACACTGTCTCCCAGGCTCTCCAGTAGGACTGAAGTCCAGTAGCTCATGGTGATGATGTGCTTGATTATACAATAATAATACAATAATAATACAGCAATGGCTGCCCTTCTCTCCCTGTCTCACCTCCCCACACCCCCCTGAGATCACCTCCCACAGAAAGCCCTTGCCCTTGAATCGTTATAACAAGGTCAGCTTCTGAGGGACCCAAATGAAGGACCTCCCTTCCAACAACATTCTCATGTGTTGGTAAGTTCAGTCAAAGCTCGTAGACAAAGGTCAAGGTTATCATCATGATATCTTGGCACTTTCTGTCTGCCACGGAAAGGGAGCTCCTGGTCAGCATGACTTGGGTGTTCTCCAGCTTTTGGACCCTAGGGTCTCCCTGGGGGGACTCTAAGGTAGAAGGAACAGAAACCATAAAAGACAATAATTTGGAGCCAAACTAGGTCCTACCTGGTTTGAATGGCTCCCGACACAACAATCACAACTTCCAACCTCCAAATGGTGGGGATTTCTGCAAAGACCCAGCTCTGCCAACACACCAAACAACTAAGGTATATGTTTTAGGTATAAACTGGCCCATAATTGATTCAAACAGAAGATGTGACCTGTGGCCTCAATAGCCCACAGAACCCAAGGAGAATATCTAACGATTAGCCGAGTGAGGCCAGAAGCAAATGCTAGAAAACCGAGGGGAGCCAGAAAACATGGGGCTGGTCCAAAGGGCACAGGGTCCCTGAAGGAGCTCCCAGCAGCCAGGGCTGAGAAATGTGAACAATAAAGTAAAAAATGATAGTATCAGATTATCACCCACAGAATAAAATATCCCTAAGTCCACACAGATATAAATAAGTATTTGATTAAATAAGTCGGAGCAGAAGGGACAGCTCTTTCTTTTTTAATTTTTTAATTTTTATTGGGGTATAGTTGATTTACAATGTTGCGTTAGTTTCAGGTGTACAGCAAAGTGATTCAGTTTTATATATATATATATATATATATATATATATATACATGTATCCACATATATATATATATATATACATGTATCCACTCTTTTGTAGATTCTTTTCCCACATAACGCCATTACAGAGTATTGAGTAGAGTTCCCTGTGCTATACAGTAGGTCCTGGGACAGCTCTTTCTTGCAGTGGAAATCCAATCAATACATGTAGAAGGAAGGAGGGAGGGAGGGAGGGAGGGGAAGCCAAAGAAGTGATGCTGCAGACAAGATCTGATGGAGGCTAGAATCTTGAAAGGTTTAAGGAGAAAAGCCATCTGCACGGCCTCAAGGAATTTCTCCTGAGATGTCTGTCGATGGGGCTGGGGGTGGGGATGGGAGGTGAACATAACCTTACAGAGGAAAAGCCCCTCAGGACCACCTGACCAGAGAGCCAGGCATCGCTGCACAAACCAGCATCGTGACCCCGTGGCCCCAGGTCCGGAGCTCCACGGCACCAGTGCCCTTGCCGGATGTACGCCCTCCACCCAGACATGAGGACCCCACGAAGCCTGGGCTCAGGGGTGTCGGCAAGGTGACTGGTCAACACTCCTCGCGGGTATCCGGGTCTGGGCAGACAAGGAACAACTTAGGGACTGTTGCTGATAGCAAGGCAGCAGAGATGCAGAACAACTAAATGCACGGGTGGGATCCTGGATGCATTCTCCTGGAGCCAAGAAGGACGTTCGTGGAAAAGCTGGTGAGGTTCACGCAGGGTCTTGGGTTGGATTAAATGTGTTAGGACGAGAGCTAACCTCCTGGCTTTGATCGCTGAGCTGCAGGTTTGTAAGTTTGGGGAAGTTGGGAGAGGAGGACAGGAAACTTTCTGTACTGTTTTTGCAACTTTAATACTATACTTACTACTTTTTACTCCTACTTTTTGAAATGTAGTTCAAAATGAAAAGTTTAAAAAACAGCAGCAAATGTCCAGTTTGCCAGCAATGTCCTTCTTAGAAAAGGAACAATCGCCACACCTGTGCTGATCTGAGCAATGCTCAAAACTGGGACGACAGACCTCAAAATATTCTGCTGCGTGTGAGTGGGGAGGTAAGAGCCAAGGCCTTTTCTCTCTGCAACGCGCCCCCCCAGGTTCAGAGGAGGCAAAAATTACAGGATCGCATCTGAATAAACTTGGCAGAAAAAATGTTTGGTGGCCTGTCTGAGGGCCACACATTTACCAACAGCGTTCGCAGCTCTGGGCTCCCCGCTGGGGTCTCCCAGGCCTGTGCACGGCATCCGCCAAGGCCAGGAGCTGATTTCCTGGAAAATAACGTGCAAAACTGTTTCAGACAACACATCCTTTCACCACCACCTCTACGTGGCTCGTTCGAACTGGGATCAGGAGCCCGTGTTGCAGCCAGGAGCAGTTTGGGACATTTAGAATATTCTCTGGACCTCAGTTCTAGGCCCGTGGACCAGACCCGACATGCGTGGAGCCAGAGGACAGGTTCGAGGTGGAGTTGAGTGACCTGGGAAAACCATGCTGGGCCCAGGGAGCCTGCTTGCAGAGAAGGGGGAGCCCCCAAGGAAGGACAGGGAAGCAGAGGGCAAGGAGGCGAGGGCTGCCATGTCTGCTGCCGCCCTTTAAGTAAATACCAGCCTGTTTGAGGAATAAATATTGACCAAGGTGAAGAGCAGCACAAGGCCAGGAGGCTGAGGCTGCAGAGGGAGCCTGGCTTAGAAAGGGTCCCCTGGAGAGAGCTCTCAGGATCCCCAGGCCACTGAGGTCCTCTCCCCAGGGCGTTGGAGAGGGGCCCTCACACACATCCTCGATGTCTTTCAGCTGATGTTCCTGGGGGACTTGGGGTCAGTGGCCAGGATGGGAGCCACACCAGGGGCAAAGGCGTAGCCCAAGGGGCTGTCCCTGGTCTAGGATGAGCGCCAGGCCTAGAAGGTCCTGGGTAAACACAGTCCTGCTTCAGCGGGTGCTTCATGGGTCCCGGGTGCAAAAGGCCTACCAGCATTCTCAGGGTCAGGGGAGCTTCTCAATGTGTGGGTACAGGGCTCTCATCAGAGGCCCCTGGGGTGCTGGGTTAAAATGCACATTCCTGTGCCTCCCGGGCCCCTCCATACACTCAGAGGTGAAGCCTGGGACTGTGCATTTTTAGCGCCTTCCCTGGTGATTCTGATGCCGGTTCAGACATGAGGCCGGTTAGACCCATTTCGCAGAAGAGTAAGTCAAGGCCCAGAGCGGGAAGGGCGGGCACGGCTTCCTTTGGCTGCAAGGGGGGTGAGGGGTAGCGAGGGAGGGAGGGGAGCCCTGGCTTCACCTCACCCAGCCCCCCGGGAACAGCCAGCCGCTTCCACCCTTTGACTGGGAACGCCTTTCCCTCCCCCCACCCAGATTGTACAGATGACTCCTCTGGGCCACGGGGGTCTCAACCTCTGCCTCCAGCCCAGGAAGGAGTCCCTGCCTGTCCTCGGCCCCCAGCCCGTGGGCCTCTCTCCCAGCACTGGCCACAGCGAGTGTGACTGACCACGACCCCCAGAGGACCCACAGCAGCACAGACACGGGTGCTGGAGCCACAGCCTCAGGGATAGCTCTGCAGCGCCACACTGCCCGCCTCCAACCGGCAGCTCTAACAGACGAGGAGCTGGTCCTCCAAGTCCCAGGGCCGTCCCCCATCGGCCTGCCCAGGTCAGGGGAGAAGCTCACCCAGGCTGGACCTCAGTGCTCCAGCCTCACCAGGCATGGGGGCAGCCCCAGCAGGAGGGCGGGGCTGGGAGTGGGGGAGAGGCTCCTGGGATGGGGGGGTTCCTCCCGGAGGAGGGAGCAGCTGGGGAGGCAAAAGCCAGCACCTGTCACCCCACCCACCCACTCCTGACCCGGGTCTCACCTTCCGTGAGGGCTGCGTCTCCTGCCCATCCCTTTCGCTCACCAGACGGCCCCTAACGGGCTTGCTGGCAGCTCCTGTGTCCCCCCCGAGCCACCCCAGGCTCCACTCCCCTCACACGGGTGTATCCCTGGCCCAGCACTCCCACTTCCTTTGCCTAGAATTGTAGACCCCTCCCCTGCCCAGCCATGGACACCTGCCCTTCCTCACACGTGGCCGCTTCCCTGCTCAAACCCTCAACGGCTCCCTATTACCTGCCACCTGAATCCTCCCTCTGGGGTTTAAGTTCCACCTAAATCTGGCCTCCAAGGTGTCACTGGCAGTGTCATTATTCCATAAGCCTGTTCTGATTACTTATAATAAAAAAGGTAAATATCTCCAGATTCTCCAACCCTCATAGAGATTGGACCTGCTTGTAGCCACTCTTTTCTTCTTTATTCCCATGTGGGATGGAGAAGACACCAGCCACCTCATTACCTTCCCTCACTTTTCCTCTGAGCCTAAAACTGCTCTAAAAAATAAAGTCTTAAATAAAAAGTACTTGCGAGAGGGCCTCCCTGGTGGCGCGGTGGTTGAGAGTCCGCCTGCCGATGCAGGGGATACGGGTTCGTGCCCCGGTCTGGGAGGATCCTGCATGCCGCGTAGCGGCTGGGCCCGTGAGCCGTGGCCGCTGAGCTTGCGCGTCCGGCAACGGGAAAGGCCACGACAGTGAGAGGCCCACATATCGCAAAAAAAAA